>NC_056731.1:1330853626-1330893626 GCF_019279795.1 Protopterus annectens | reverse complement strand
ATTAAGTGGAAGAGAGAAGAAAGTAAAAAAGGTAAGTGGGATATGTAAGCAAGTAATTGAATGTAGTACTTGGTCTGTGATAATGGGAAATATGACTTGAAGGAATATATATCCCACCAAGACATGCTGTACTAATGTCCTGCTAAACAGCTGCTATGGCCAAAGCATCTGGCCCTCTCTGCAGTGGGAGATATCACAGACATACCTCTCAACTGTACGGATCTTCACAGAATGTCCACATTTTACCATCATGTATTTTTGTCTGTTCCTCCTGAGATCTCTACTTTTCTGGCAAATAGCTGAGGATTGAAGTCATCAGGTAATGACAAACACTTGAGTTTAAGACTCCACATCCTTCAGAATATTCACTGTAATGTTAAATGTATCATTTTATGAACTTCATATGTTTGTAGCAGGTATATTTAAAGTCTGTCCCTATGTATCCCCCCATCATTTTAGGCATTGTCCAGATGTGGTGCTCTGAGAGGTTGTGAGTTGGGAACACAGCTCAGAAGCCTAACTCACCTGGGAAAGGACAGCTCATATATGACAACCACAGGGGTGTCTGTCAAACAGTAGTGACTGTGCCACTGCTAGGCCAGTTAATTGGATGTTTTCCATATCCATGTTACCTGTGATTATGAGTATGACATGTTTGCCTTGTAAAGCTGAGACTCCTATAGAGGGTGTGCGTATAGTAGAGTACTGTTGCAGACGTGTGTTGAACTGCATGTGATATATTGACTTAATAACATTCAACTGTTCAGTGTTCTGCTGGACAATAAGCACATTTGTGACTGATATCTAGTCACATACACATATACCTGTGTTATGTCAGCCAAATCATTGGCAGTTCTGTGAGCAATGGCATTGTAACATTATAGTCTACTTGTGACTGTTGGGCATCTTCCAGGTTATTACAATGATGTCAGACCCTACTGTGCAATCAATGTACTAATGTATGGTGCAGCTATATTAATATAGTATCAATACTGATGTCCCTTTTGACACCCATTTATGTGTGCCATTGTCCAGACATACTGCTGTAACAGGTTAAGAAGTACGATTGAGCAGCAAGACTGTAAATACAGTGTGTCATACTTCCATTAAATAGAAATGTATACCAGGTATCCCCTGAGCACATGTATGTATGCATATGTTCAGCTGGAAGGCGCAAAACTAATTACATGGGTTTCACGCACTCAGGAACATAGGTTGTGCATGTTGCACATGTGTGTTATATGAATGTAAGTGCATACAATGGACATATATGTGTACAGCTACTGGTAGTTGCATTGCCCTGACACTGAGTTGGGTACTGGAGTAGGCATGGTTATCGGTATTAATCAGAGAAGTGTCCACCTGTGTTATGAGCCTCTGTCCATGCCTACCACTACCAGCTATATCAACACCTATATACAGTGGATATCACAAGTGCACACACCCCTGTTGGAATGCCAGATTTGTGGGCTGTATGACAATCAGACCACAGACGATCATTTCGTAATGTTTCTCATCTTGAATGTGACCCCTAACCTGACCAATTCTATTGCAATACAATCAAAGGTGCTTCTAGAAAGGTGAGCAACTATTGCCATGTGAAGATGTGCCATGATTTTATAGTCCAGACCAAGACAGATGGATGCTGTAACCATTTCAAGAGGTGTATACACAAGTTTAAGGGTGTACACACTCATTCAACTGGCTTATTGTACTCAGTATTACTTCCATATGTTTTCACAGACCAGATTGTTATGTTTTCAATTGAATTGTACAGGCTATAGGTCACACTACAGGTGGGAATTGTTATGAAATTAGTTATTGTGGTGTTATGTTCCAATTGCACAAATACCAGGCAGTGTATCAGGGGTGTGTAGCCTTTATATCCACTGTAGCTATATGGACACAGCAGTACCTGACCTGTATATCCAGCCTCCACCAAGGTAGAGTAATCCCCTTTGGTGAACAGCAGCAATACACAAACCACATAATAGGTTGCAACATTAGCTGTACAGGGATGCATAGGTGCAGGCAACAACTTTGAAGCAAGTCCACTTATATCTGAGCAAGCAGGTAAGTTCACAGGTGATGTCCAGTAAGGCTGACTATGACTATGAATCAGACATATCCACACCACCAAGGACAATTGAAACCATGTCTCCACATACACTGTAAGTCTGAGATGAAACAACACATTCACACATGCCATGGATATAGGCAACCTGCATCAGACAGGTTAGGTGGGAACATCACCACCCTCTTTACCTCAGTCATATGTGGAGATATGCACATCAACCACACTCCTCCCACAGCAATGGTGAGTATGTACATATTGCCTACTGATGGCAACAACAGCATATCTCCATGAGGCATAATAACATCAGTGTCTGCCTCCTACATGAAGTCAGGCATGTGCTCAGAGCTCCATCACACACCACAGTCAAACACAGACTTGGCACCATACACACAACATCCACATGGAAGATGACCACTGTCAACCCTCTACACAGAAATGAATGGAGGATAGAATATTATGCAAACAAGTGTCCAACATTGTGGGAATAAGATAGCTCAGGGACAGGTGTATAATGCAAGCTGCTATAGACATGATAGCTTGGAGGTTTCTGGAGTAGTGTGGATTATTTGCAAGTATAATCCACTGTTGATGTGCATTTTGACAACCATATGAGGTCCTGTGACCTTTACCTGTTCATGCCTTCCAGGTAACATGCAGTGTGCTTTCCTACCAGCATTCTCTGTTAGGGAAACAGACAATGTCACCCAATATGTGATTGGGCATTATGCCCTGTCATGTGGATGGAGAGCAGAAGATGTGTGGGAGAGGACTGCCCTGTGGAAAAGTGTGGTCTGCAGGGTAAATGATGCTGGACTGCACAGCAGAACTTACGTGCATGTGCAGCATCGGGCCACCAAACCCAAATGCCATGCCCATCAATGGGCTGCTGCTGTAGCAAGGGATCATCTAGACACAGGTGGGGGCCCAGCCATCCAGCCCCCACTAGCATCCACCGAGGAGCTCCTTACCACACTTCGGCCACATGCTGAATGCACAAGCCATGACGCTGAGGGAAGCATTGTGGAGGTGGGTTGCACACACACACTGGATGAGGAGCGTGCAGGTAAGGGCCCAGTGGGGATTAGTACATTAGGGGATTAGTACACTAATGTATCAGACATACATGTATCTGTAGTGTATCTATATGCACGGTTCAGGTCCTATTGCAGTTGTGGATGGGGTTTGCTAATGCACAAAGGTGCACATCTATGGTGAGGACAGGCCACTGTGTATTAATGCTGTTAGTACTGTAGATGTGTAGATATGCTGCATCCATCCTATACCAAGGCCACATGTGTGTCTGCTGACAATATCCCCTCTCACACTACCTAGGACCCTCTGGTCTGCATATGGGACAGCAGCCTAAAGCTGGTGGGTGTTACATTGTTCTGCTGTTGCCTGGCAATACCCCAGGCATGTGAAGCACATGCAATTTACCATGCTCGCAACCATCAGTAATAGCTATATTGCTTGTTGTGCATGTTCACTTGTGCTGGGGTTAACTGTATTGCATCACAGTGGTCACCATTGGGCCTACCTGATGTGAATTCAACATTCCTGTAGCATACCTCACAACTTGTCAGTGCCAACACATCTGGACAGAGGCTACCAAATTGTGCTGGACAAATGTCCTAAGGGAAGGTCATGCACGACACATTACTGGTATACAGTGGATATAAATTGTGTACGCATCCCTCTTAAGATGCAAAATTTCCTGTTACATACAAATTAGGACCACAATATGACAGTCCACACCTCTTCCAGCCTTTAATGTGACCCATAACAGGTACAGTTCACTTGTAAAACCAAGCATCTGTACTCATGTATTGCACCTACAAGGCAGACCACCTGTGAGGGTGGCAGATGTCCTATCAGCATGATGTTTCAGTCAGATATAATACCTCATGCTGCTATATGAGTCCGTACACTCACTGTGGCCTATTTGGTTATAATACCACATACATGGGCATTGGTAAGGCACACATACCACTTCCGACCACATATAGGTTTCTGACATATGGATATTCCAGACACATCTGCACAGAGGACTGTACAATGGTTTAACCTACTGCATGTGAGGCAGATGCTGTCACCATACTATATAAAGTAATGGCAGTGGGAGGTGGTCACCAGCCATGTATGGTATACACATCAAAATGGTATAAGCCACACACAATGTGATCCTCACACACACACACACACACACACACACACACACACACACACACACACACACACACAAGCACATCGACACACACACACTTGCCAGCATTAGGGTTAGAACTCCTGCCTATCTAGGCAGTCTGACTATAGTGCTACACAGTTATCAGATGCGCCACAGAGCTGATATATTTCCACTTCTTCCAAAGGTACTTCTAAGGTGGATGACATCAACAGGTCTACTAAATTAGAGTGAAGGGAAGTGTAAAGCGTAGTACACAGGTCAAAAATGGTACGAGCCAGATAGTACATGATTCACACACACTTGCCAGTATTGGGATTAGAACTCCTGCTTATCTACATATTCCAACTATAATGATACACAGTTACGAGATGCGCCACAGAGCTTATAAACTTCCAACTCAACCAAATGTACTTCTGAGGTGGATGACACCAACAGGTTTACTAATTTAGAGTGAAGGGAGATGTAAAAGGTAGTAAATAGGTCACAAATGGTATGAGCCAGACAGTACATGATTCACACCCACACCTGCCAGTATTGGGATTTGAACTTCTGCATATCTAGGAATGTCTACTACAGTGTTACACAGTTACCACACGTGCTACAGAGCTTACTGAACTTTCACATGGCCAAAGCTGCTAACTGCACAGCTGTCGTAAAGTATTACAGGTGGCAGACAGTCTGCCTTCTGTTCCACCCATACATCATGCTAGTTCTTTCTGTCTTGCACTTCAAGTAGCATTATGGCTTGGCACTTCACCAGGTTATTGTATCATGAAATGTGGCACACCTGTGAGCTGTCAGCAGTACTCGCTCATCACAGATGTTGCCCCGTACTTACTAGTTATGTCCACCCCTCCTGGCATGTTTGAAGTCCGGTTATCTGTGCTTTCACCCATTGACCTGGTGCACGTCCATTTTGGGGCACTGTTGCAACTGCTGCATGCACACAGAAAACCCTCCCCTCTAAACTCCAAACACTCAGACCTGTGAGGGTTACCCATATATCATCCAATGTGGACATATGCACTCTCCAGCAAAGAATGGGCTAGCAGGTCTAGAGAATAAGATCAACACCTGCACCACACCATGTGTAACACGTAGCTCACCATGACATCCACTTTGCCAGGCATGACAGTCAATGAAAAGCCACACACCCACCTTCCCAGAGGCACTCAATGGGCATCTACACAAACAGCACAGACCAGCAAGGCATATGCCCACTCAGACAAAGTGTTATGGCACATGCCAAGGGACACATATTTAACCTACACAGTGTGCCCCCAATCTAAGCCTCTAAGGCTAACTACCTTGCACAATACAGTGATCATAGGTAACTCAATACTGAGGCACATACATCCCACTCACTAGGTTGAATATGGAGCAGATAACAGCCAAATATCAATCACATGCCAACATCTAACACATGAACAGCTAGTCATGTCACTCCACAACAACTACGAGTATCACTCCGTATCCATGTGGGTGTAAATGAATTGGGGCACACCTCCCTGGACTACATGACAGGAGACATGGTTGAACTCTCTGATTATGTGGTTCAGGCAGGTGTGACAGTAGCCCTGGGCAGTGTACCGCTGGCACCCAGAATGATGCTGCAGTACTATCAACAGAGGGTTGACTGCAACATTGGCTAACATCTTATGTGTCATTCTCAGGGGATCCAGAACCTCTCTGCCTGGGAAGGCATGGTTGCTAGAACACAAATGACTTGCCATGAATGTCCTACATCTATCACTGCTGGGTTGCCAGGTACTGGTTGCATGCCTTGCCATCCTTATGGTGCCTTAATAGGCAGTGTTACTAATGTTATTACCACCTTAACAGCTACACATGTATGCAATCTGAGGGTCATGCTGCTCAACAGTGGACATCTGTCAGGATGCAGTCACTCATAGCAGTTGTTGGAGTGGAGGACACATGGCTGCTGTAATGGAGAGGTGGTTCACAGCAGCAGACAGCAGACCTGCAGTATCAGACTATGACACATTCCACAGCTGTCAACCCCCAAACATGGACCACACCACACCTCCAGTGTCTCCATATTCATCATGGATAGGAACACTTCCAGACTAGCATCCCATCATAATGCATTGGAGATACTTCTATTACAACTGCCTTGGGGTAATGGTGCTATCCAGACCATAGCCTGCTATGGGTCTACATCTATGCCTTTAGACTGTCAATGTACATTCCTCTACACCCTGCCATCTCTGATGGTTCAATGTAACTCTGACATAGAACGAGTCTTCAACTACCCCTCCATCACCTGGGGAATGTAGCTAATCACTAGTACAGTGGCCCAACACTTCTGGGATTCATCATTTCCATTGTCCTAGACCAGCTCATACTGACCCCTGGTAGAGGACGCAACAACCTTGATCTGTGTTGACCACTTAAATATGGAACCATTGCTCATCCCCAGATGTCAATCCCTGCATGCTGAGATTCACACAGGTTGTAATCAACATGGAACTCAATGTCAGCCACACCCCCCCACAAAGAAAACCACCTAGCAAAAACCCTCCAAAGCTGACTTTGCACCCATGGTAATGGGATGTAGCTGCATGACTGTGGAATCATACACATAGGCACTGTACAAACAGGTACATGAATACATGGTACTAGCCAGAGCCAACATAACCCAGACACTGGGAGATGATGTGATGGTCCCCTGCCATTACTGAAGTGTACATCAGAAGGAGGACACTGTTGCAGGGAAAGGTGGTGTCCCATGACTATTGAACTCCCTTATTAGCCTTAAACACAAGTTAGGATCCCTCATGGAGTCATCGACAGGCATCTATGGCAGCAGAGATGCAGCAGACACTGACGACACACACAACAGCCTTGATAGTTACATCAACAACCTCCACAGCATAAAACACAAGTGCTGCGAGTTAATGCACAAAGCTAATACCTATCCTGACACAACAGATATTGCCCACAGTCTTGGAAACACATTCATTGCCAGCTTTACCCCTCTCTCCCCCCACAAGTGAAGTGCTGCGTGAATGTGTTCTCACATGTTGTATCCCATGTTTGTTCTAGGCATCTGTGTGTCACCATAATGTGGCCCTGCAGCAAGGCCACATGGTATGGCAGTGTGGTGACACATCCACGATGTCATATGCAGGGTACAGTATGTGCATGATAATTACTGGTCTGTAACACAGTGATTGCATATGCCTCACAGATTATAGGGCTGAGGGTTGTACATAGGTACATGTTGATGTACATCTGTTATATAATAGTGAATGGTACATGTTCTTTTTTGGACACACCTCTGACTGCTAATAAACACAGCCACAGGGGATATTCATCAACCAAACACACTGGGATTACTGTTCACACACACACACACACACACACACACACACACACACACACACACACACACACACACACACACACACACACACACACACATATTTGCCAGTACTGAGATCCATGGGTTCATTGCTTCATAGGTGTGTAGTAAGTGAATGGGCCTGAAGGCTCTACAAGGCTAACCCAAGGGAATACCTTGGCATCAGGCCACATGACAATAATCCCCAGTGTGGCTCAGGAGTATAATCACTGGAGTGGTCCCCAGGGGGTGGGTATTGTATTCCCCATCAACTCATCCAGGTTTATACTGTGGGTGACCAGTGATGTGCACTGCTTCCCATGTATGTGATCTATATTTCATAACATGGACAGTGCCTAGGTTGTGCACATTTCCCACATGCATGTTCTTTGATGGGTGGAAGTGTGCTTGAGGTCTCTGGGACATGTTGTGTGGACAGATTGGTATTTTCTGATGTAGCATTGCTTATCTTATTTTTTTAGATTTGGGTATGTAACTGAGGTAGTGATTGCACCTACATTGACAGTATGATATGGGTATTCAGTGGAGTTAGTGTCATCTGTCCATACAGGGCATGTGTATAAGGCATGGTATTCCCATTGTGGGGTACATTTGCAGACTCTACAGTTGTTGCAGGCATCCAGTGGGGAACATGGCAAAAGGGCAACTGAGGGGATGGAACAGGGTGCCATGTCCTTTCACTTGCTGGATAACACACACTCAGTTAGGAGATGTAACACATAAAAGTACTTTCTAATGTCAGTGGCACTGTTGTGAGCAACAGGCATGTAGTCCACTGCAATCACACCGTGGGTACTATCTGTGAGGCAAAATGTAGGGGAACTACCAGTATAGTGTGTTTTGCCTAGCCAAGTGTGCGTATGATACGTGGGTGGAGAGTGGTCTCTGAGTAATTGAAGGGTTGCCTATAATGTTCACTAATCCATACTGTCACATTTAGGGCTGCGGACTGTCTACACCAACCTCTCTGGTGTTTGACAACTGTTGGCCTTGTAATGTGGACATTGTGACATATACTAGGTCCTCAACATAATAATTTAGCAAAACCCACCCTCCAATGGATCCTGTTATATACAATCACACCGACCCCCACACAGGATACTGATCTCACACACACACACACACACACACACACACACACACACACACACACACACACACACACACACACACACACACACTTGCCCATACTGAGTTTCAAACCCCTACCAAGCTATGTATTGCTACTATAGTGTACTGCATTTATTGTATGTGCCACAAAGCTCATAAGATGAACGTTGTCCTAAGGTACTTCTAAAGTGAGGAACATCACCAGCCCTTGTAAATACTGGCATTGGATGATGTAGTGGGTGAGAGATTCCAAAAAATACTTTACCCTACACACACACATTTACATTTGCCAGGGGTGAGGTTCAGACCTCTTTCTAACTATCTTTTTGGACCATTATGTTATGTATTTACCACATGCACCACTGATCTTACATAGCTTAAGGTTGGCAACAGGTACTTCTAAGGTGGATGATATCTGCAGGACTGTTAAAGTCAGGCACTGAGATGTGTACTGGGTGTAAATGGGGCCAAAATCTTTAAAGTATGGACATACATATGTATACACATAAACACTTACCAGGGATGAGATTCAAACCCATAACTATGTAGTTATTGCTACTACATTGTTCTGGATTTATTGCATGCACCATGTAGCTTACATGTTGGAAAGCTGTGCAAAGGTATCTTTGAAGGTGAGTCACATCAGCAGCAGTGCTAAAGGAGGGGTAAGGGAAGTGTTGTAAGTGTGAATGACCACAAAATCTGGTCTCTACAATGATACACAGACTCTCTCACACAAACACTCAAGTTGCCAGGATCAGAACTCCTATGTAACTAGTTTGCTGCACTATAGTATTACGCAGTTATCGTGAGTGCTACAGAGCTTTTACACTGGGAAGCTGTCCAATGGTATCTTTGAAGGTGAGTGACATCAGCAGCAGTGCTGAAGAGGGGTGCTGGAGATTTAGTGAGTGTGAATGGCCTCAACCACATTCATCTAGAAACACATACATGCACACATATATACACACACACACACACACACACACACACACACACACACACACACACACACACACACACACACACACACACACACACACACACACACACACACACACACAAATTTACATTTGACAGGACTGAGATTACAACTGCTACATGGATACCTATTTGTACTGAACTGTTACACAGTTATCACAAGCACCAATGACACTATAGGGCTGAAGGCTCACCAAAGCTATTTCTACAGTGAATGACATCAGAACATCATGTGATATAGGCCAATGGGATGTGTAGTGGGTGGAACAGGCCTCATAATGGAATTCTCTCTGTCGCTGTCTGTCTTTCTCTTCCCCACATCTCTATGTGTGTATGTTTGACATATTATATTATGTTGGCCTTAGACATGTGTGTGTAATCCTATCCAATGTGTGTGTGAATCATGAATGGTGTACAATTTGATGTGTGTGCACAGACAGCTGCGAATAACCGATAACTGTAGTCCATTATATTGTGAGACATTGTTTCATTTCTCTAAGTGTAGGGGCATACCCAGTATGACTTCTATATTGAGTGTATGCATCCATTCCAGGGAGGGGTGGACTCCAGTTCAGGGTTTTGTGTACTACAGCTACACCTAGCAACCTGTTTCTGCAGGATATCTGTAGATAGGTTGCCAGTATGGAGACACAATGGGCTTAACGTACAGCGGTTACTATAACTTTTGCTGTCTGTGCTGCTTGTGTGATATGTTTGGCTGTAGCATAGATATTCTTACATATGTACTGTTTTAGACTGTGATGTGTCATGTCATCAACTACTGACAGTTATCATTCTTTGCTCACAGTTATTTACTGGGAAATATGAGATGAATAAAGCTGAGACCAATATTCTGAGGCATATAGACTACACATTCTGGCACACACCTGCCATTGTGGAGGGGTAGCTACAGACAATAGACTGCTGGTTCTGTGTAAATGGTGCTGCACCTTGTTAGTATGCTGGCTAGGGTTCCCCTCCTTGTGCTTTTCTCAACTTCAAGGAATGGCCATATCCTGCTAGAGCCATACCTCTCAGCTATACAGGTTATCCAGAGGCAGGACTCATACATCTGGTCAGTTTACCTTCACATTGTGGTTTACAAGTGGGTTTGTGGCTATTCATTCATGGGTTTGCAGTCGGGAATAGTATGGGAAGACATCAGAGTTTCAGACTTCACACACTCCATGATATCCATGCTTCTACACCCCCCCTCTGTTATTCTCTCCTCCACCTAACATTATGTAAGAAATATCTCAGAGGTATCCCTATAGTTGGGCATTTATCCCAGTAGTATTTATGGCCTGATCCACAGTCCTTACAGTAGGACATGGGGAGGCATGCTGCTGGCATTTGTCAGCATGGTCTTGCATTTGTTTTCTGTTTACTGTTAGGTTATTAGTTGGGACCCCCTGACATTCCATACATTGGCATTATGGGTAAGGTATAAGCCTTTGCCAGAGGACTGTAGGCCATTTGAGAGTGCTGCAGGCCATCTGTTACTGCATTTCTCCATGGGATTGTGGGGGGGGGGTGCACACCTGCAGACTTTAACATTTGAAATGACTGCACTGGTATTTCGGTTACTCTATTGGCTTCCATTTCACATTGTATTGTGACCTATCATGCAGACAGGAGCCATATCAGTAGAGTACACATGTTAGATCTTAATGGCATATATTTCAGTTTCAGACTTCTTACCCTTCAGAACTGGAATGCAACTGCCAGACCTGTTGTAGTATTTCTGTGTAGGTCTGCTGGGGGGCTGTTCACCATTGCCATCATTAGGAGGCCTTAGCCCAGCCTTTCTTCATGGTCATCTCCACCTGTCCTGCTGGGTGAGGCTGGTGGTGGATATGTGACCCTCAGTGACATCTATGTGTGTGATCTATTGACACCCACAGTTCTTTGGGCCACCACATGTACTATAGTGGGGGATGTCACCTTGTGTAGTGCTGCCTAGTATGTTGACACCAGTATTTGTTATGAATTTCCTGCTGATCCATATAGCTGTCTGTTGCTATCCCATTCAGCCACCCAATTCCCTTGCATGCTTGCATCCATATCATACATACAAGTATGAGAACATACTACTCCATTTAGTAATTGATAGGAAGAGTGACTTACCTTGTTGCTGGGTCAGTACTGATGACAGTGCTGGAGGGCTGATTATGTTGTATGCACATAGTACACTCCCTGTACATGGTAAAGCTCAGGTAGTGTCATGTTTGGCATCCCTTTTACTGTCTGGGTGAACCGGAGAGAGGTATCAGTCCCTGGGTCCCTACAGTGTCAGTGTGTGTGCTATGCATTGCCTCTTTGCCAAGGCCTGGGCATACTGTGCACACCTCCTTATGCCTACAGGGGCAGGCTCAGGATGTTCCTCCTCCGAGTCCCTCTGTGCCTGTGCTGGCCTTGGCAATGGTAGGGGGGCTGTGTGGCCTTGCCCCGTGCTCTTCCTGCTGCAGCTGTCTCTGCAGGATCATACTATGAACATTTGTGTACATGTAGCTGGAGAGTACTGCAAGGCTCCACTGGATATGTCAAGGCAGCAGAACTGTGACTTGAGCATCCCAAACACACTCTCTACAATGATCCTGGTTTGTGCGTGTGCCTCATTATGCTGTTCTTGTTCGGGTGTGTGTGCATTTCTGTTGGGTGTCATCAGCCAAGGCTCCAGTGCATAGCCAGCATCCCCCACTAGATGGCCATATAGGATGCCCCCCCCCCCGGATAATGCCTGATACAGCTGTGAGCAATGCCAGATGTGGGAGTCATAATAGCTTCCAGGGCTGCCAGCACACACATTCATGATAATGCCCTGGGCATCACACATTACCTGGCAGTTGATGGAGGGGAAGCCCTTGCAGTTTATGTAGACCCTGCCCCACTCACCGGGTGGTGTTTTAATGTGAATGTGCATGCAGTCTATAGCACCAACTATTTCAGGGTATTCTGCTATATGGTGGAAGAGATGCATATGTGTGGTCAGTGCCTTGCAGGAAGTGGGAAAATATATGTCCTCATTGGCATGTTGTGTCATGGCATCCAGGAACTGGTGGAGTACACTTTATGCTGATGCCTGTGAGACCCCCATGTTATCCACAGTTGGTCTTTGGAAGGTACCTGTGGCTAGTATTCTTAAGCCTATTCATACCTTGGAATCCACTGGGATGGGTTCCCCTCTATTAGTCCTGTGTGTAAGGCATGGCTGGCACAGCTCAACAATTTGCTGTAGAATGTCCCTGTCCACTCTATAGCACTCTACTATCTTCAGCTCATGTAGGCCATGGTAGGTTACCCTGGGTTTGTACACTCTTCTCCTCTGCCTCACTGAAGGTCAATTGTCAGCATTCTCTTCCTCACCACCCTCAGTCTCTAACACATATTGATGGAGTAAAGCAGCAGCAGCCTCTATTAGTTATTTTTGCCAGTTAAAAATCCCCCATCTGTGTACACTGGGGGTGTAGAGTTTGTGGGAAAAAACAGTCTATAGAGTGTTTGCATAGTTTATATTAGTGTGCTGGGCTGCTGTATGTGTAATTGGCTGATTCTGATACATTCCACCTGCCAGCTATACTAGTTCTCCTTGATTTCATTACTGCTGCTGTTTCCCCTTCTCATTTCCTCTCTATTTAAGCCCTGAGGCACACCGCATACACCAGTTGCTCAACTGTAAACAGTTCTGCTATTTCCTCTGTTTTTTTTTTTTTTAGGCCCGTGGCACCCCCCCCCCCCCCCCGCACACCTGTGTAGCTAATGTAAGCACTTTTAAGAAGAAATAGCCCTCTCAGGATGGCTCTGCATTTCATGGAATAAGACAATACTGCTCAGACACAACCCCTTTCTTAGCTGTGCTTAGCTAAGGGCAAACACGGGCCACAAAGCTCCAATGAGCTTACAGCAAGCATTTTACACCCCCTTATGAAGTCATTCAGCTCTTATACTTGCACTGTTGCATTGCTGCACCTACATGGTTTGGTGCAAGCTAACACTTTGAGGAAATCTGTGATTCAGTATAACTCCCCTCATTTGCATACCACAGTGTGTAAGTCCTTAGTTACTGCACTTAGACAGACCCTTTCCCCTTGACAACCAGTGCTTCCTCGTATTGTTTACATTCTGCATATCATTGACTATAATGACAAAATGCAGAATTATCTTAAAATTGACTTTTCTCATTTTTTTTTATTTGCGGCACAATCCCGTTTGCGCAACGCTGCCCTAAGCTTTAATTTAAAAAAAAAATAAACATTTAATTAATGCCAGTGGCCTTATATTTGGCCATTGGCATGTGTGTTTGACTGCAATACATACTTTCCATGAGTTGTCCTGCCTCGTTACTGACTTTATATCATTTCTGCTCTGACACTGTTCCTGCACGGAGTCCGGCCAGCTTTGCAGATCTCAAAATCACATCATTTGCATGGCTTTTAGCAGCAAATGAGGTGATTTGCATCCCGCATGGCTTTCCGTGCAGGAGCAGTGTAGGGCCGCTCGTGCACATGGAAATTGCACTTTCATGGATCGCTCAGTGGCCATTTTCCATGCAGGAGCTCCTACACTGTTCCTACATGGAAAACGGCCATTCCTGAATCCCGAGGCATATATTTTGTTTTAAAAAAGAGAGGCAGGAAGAAGAAGTACTTCAGTCAGTAAATAATATAAAACATTTTTACATGAAAAAAATACTGAAATGTAAGACCACTGAATGACTTCATCTTACTATTTCCGGAGAAGGAAATGGTAGATAAGGAAGATTTGTTATATCCAGACATTTAGAAGTAACCACAAAGTGATTAAATTCTTGTTTTTAAATTAAATAAGTGCTCATGAGAGAACTTTAAAGGCCAATGGTAGACAAAGCACAAGTACATTAAGGCATTTGAACTACAAGTTGCAAAGTGCTGAGGGAAGAACTGTTAATAGCTGTAACTTCATTTTTCTATAAATTGTGACAGAAGAGTACCTTCCGTGAAGTCCTGAAGGTAATATCAACGTGACTCCTCTTCAGAGGAGTGGAAGGAAATCAGAGGCTATGAATTAAAGCCTGTTAGTTTGACCTTAGCCATAACTGCAGTTATGCAGTCAAAAGCTGGGAGACTCAAGCTATGATATGCAATGTGGCACATCATATAGCTTGTGATTTCACGTATGTGTTGTTGACTGGTGTTTCATATGCCATGTGATTATACTGTAAGTCTGCAGTTGCACTACATATTTATCCAAAGGAATGTCTGGCGCAAGCTTTTTCTCAATACCAATGTAAATAATAGTGCAGAAGGGTCAGAAAGAAAAAGAGCATTTTTGATAGTTAGAAAAAGATAATCCATAGTAATTAGATTATAAAAGATGTACAAATACTGACACATCAGTGCACAGGCATGACACACATTTGCACAACAGAGATCTGGGATCAAGTTAGATGGTCAGCAAATTTCATGGGCCAAGTGTCAGCTCACCTATCTTGTGGGAGGATGCAGGGTCTGCCACTGTTGCATTATTCTCTGCTGGAGTCCAGGAAGCTGTACAATCAGACCAAAGCATGCATGGGTGTAGGCCTCATGACATTGCTTGCCTGCCTCCTTAAGGCAATTGATATAGCATAACAGAAAAAAACATGTGATAGCCTGAATGCCACATACCTCTCAACCTCTTAGTGCAAGAAATCTGAACAAAGCCTAAAACAACATGGGGGAACAAAGATAAAAAAGGGGCACATTTTAAATATTAATCTTATAAACTTAGAAAGTTGCTAGAATAACAGAAGTTGTGTTAGCATGCATTTTCTGAAGGATGTGCAGTCTAAAACTCAAATGTATGTCATTACTTAAACCCTTCAGTTTAGTGATTTGCTTGAAAGCCATAAGTTTTTTGCAGAACAGACCAAAAATATGAGGCAAAAATCTTGACAGTTCAGAGGTTGTCTCATTCTCCTCTCCACCTCCCTTAAAAATGGACACCGATCTCATTTGCTGTGATCCCAGGTTGCATGTCATAGGCTAGGGTTAAGTCTGATAGTCAGAAGGAGTAGACTGCTAGACTGAGCACGGATAAGACTGCAGACAAGAAAAAAAAAAAAAACAGATGGTCGCAGTTGCAACAGAAAAATTAAAATATAAAAATGATCAGAAATAATAGAAAGAGACTTGGTAAGATGGTGGAATGGCCTTTTCAGGAAGCAGCAATTTCATAAGCAATCCAGATCAATGGTGTAGAGAGATGCTGCCTTGATTATGCCACAGATAACCCAAGGTTGATTACTGACCTACTCTCTGGAAGACACAGCCCTGGAAAACTGGGTGTGAAAGTCTACAGAGAGTGCAGTTCATCTCATTCTTGCCATAGAAATGACATCTGTGTGTTCCATATGACAGTAGCAGGATGTGCGGGTATGATCCTACTTAGAAATGCAACCCACTCATAGCTCTTGACTGTCCCTGATTTTGCCTCATATTTCTAGTCTCTTCTTTATAAACAAACTTGTGTTTTTTGAAATTTTTTTGAGAATTGCAGCCACTGAATGAGTGACATATGAGTTTCAGACTTTATATCCTTTAAAAGAAAATAAATATTCCTATTCTAGCAACTTTCTAAGTATACAAGATCAATACATAAAATCTGTATGCAAGATGGGCCTTTATCCCCCATTATTTTTATGTTTTGCCTGTTTCTTAAACTAAGAGTTTGACAAGTATGACCCCACTCTATCAAAACATACTAGGTGTGTACTCCCACTGTGGGCCTACCGTAGTAAATACTATACCTGTAATCTAAAAGGAAGACTACTTAGGGGTACAAAAGAAAAATATTCTTATTTATTACTGAATGATGAACTCATCTCTGTGGGTTTTGCTTCCTTTAACCTGCGATCCAGGACACCAAAAAGTTAAAGAAGTGAATAACCCAATAGTGGAGAGGAGACCAATAGTCACTGGATGGTTTGGGGGCAAAAGAAGCAGGAAACAAAACAAATCTGTAAAATAGTGCACAGTCTGATATGCAGGGAACCTACAGTTACTAATATAGGTACATAGGTTCATAGATGTTTACTAGGCTAATGACCACAAGAGCCTTTTTAAGCCTAGCCTTGCATCCCAAATCTCTCACAAGTTCTGATACCCTTGATAAGTGTAAGCAGGGGTTTGTGAAATGAAACATTTACAAGCAGGCCTAGGAGATGAACAATTTACAGGTTCCCTGTGTCCATTATAGACATGGTGCCAAACCAGGAATGAATTTCTGGTTTCCCATCCAGTTGTCCAAGATGCACTTGAATTAGGTTAGGGAGGAACTCTGCTTCACATGGATGGGAAGCCTGTTCCATAGACAGGGTAGTCTCTGGAATACATACCTATCTCTCCAGCATGTCTTGTTTGTATCACATGCAATGTCTAAGTCTTTAGAATGGGTAATCCTGGTGCTGTTGTTTTGTGGATATGCATGAGGTCCATCAGAGTGGGGTCTGACAATGCTATGTATGCCAGGCATAGATCTCCCTTCAGAAGCCTGTAGGAAACAGACTACAGGGATACGGCCTTGAGGCAGTCTGCATAGGACATTTTACTTACACCATGTATTATTTTAGTGAGAACCTCCATGGACGTTCCAATTGTTGAATATGCCTGGTTAGGTACATACCAAAGGGGGCACTGTACTTAATAATAGGTCTGATGAATGTTGAATACAGCGAACAATTACTTCCTTGTTCTTAGATGCCATACCTTTGTTTATAAGTTGTACAAGAAAAAAATATTTCCTCACCACTGCAGAGATGTGATGGTCAAAGGCTAGATTACTATCTATGTGTGTTCCTAAGTCATTGACTACTGGGTCAGCTCTAAGGGGTGTGTTGTCAATATGATAGTTACTATGGATGGATGACTTCCCAAAGATTACTATTATGCATTTCTTGGCATTTAGTTTTAGTCCATGGCTCTGACACCAGTTGTTTGTCTGTGCCAGCCCCTCTTGGATAGCATTTGTGTCGGTGACAGCTCCTAATTTGCAATCATCTACAAATTTGGTCAGCCAAAGACCACTGACATTGGCCTTGATTTCTGAGAAGTAAATTCCAAGAAGGAGCAGTCCAAGAACTCATCTCTGAGGGACTCCACTTGTGTCTGGCTTCTTTGTAGAGGTGGACTAGCCAATTCTAACTTCCTGGGTCCTGTCTGTGAGCCAGTTGGCTATTCACTGGGTGACATATGGGTTTGTACCTAACCTCTTGAGTTTGTCAACAATGCCCGAGTGGGATATTGTGTCAAATGCCTTGACCAGGTCAAGACTGTCAGTGTGTACAATTTTGCCCTCATCCATTGCTTTGGTGACCTTCTCAAAGAACTCCAGCAGGTTGAGTAGGTATGATCTACCCTTGACAAAACCAAACTGGGTAGAGACCAGTGTCTGGAGGTTTACTGTATCTCTATTGATCATCTCCATGATAATTCTTTCCATGGCTTTAAATATAAGACTAGTGAGACTTATGGGTCTACAGCTTTCAGGGTCTGTAGATGACCCACCTTTATGCAGAGGGATGACAGTTGCCTTTCTCCATTCATGAGGCACACACCTGTTTGGAGGCTACAGTTAAATAGCAATTCCAGAGGCCCTGATAGGTCATGTTTTATGCTATTTAGAAGGCATCCTGGGACATTGTTTGCTCCCATTGATGTAGTGTTCTTAGTCTTAGAGAGAGCATTAAGGACCCATTCCCTAGTGATAGTAGGGGGAGTTATATTTGATGATATTTCCTGAGTGAAGGTTGAGGGGGAGAGAGGAGTACAGCTGGAGCTGAATTTATCAGCCAGGAGGTTTTCTCTGTCTTCTGGCTCAGTATAGGTGACTCTATTTACAATGAGCTCTGCACACAATTGTGTATTGCCTTTGAGGTTGTAGACATAGCTAAAAATGCTTTGTGGCTGTCCTTGGCCTGGGAGGCCAAACATACCTCAAATTTTGCTTTGGTAGACTATTTATCCTCTGAGTTGTTTGTTTAGTTTGATGAGAGTGCTTTTATCCTGCTGGGTGCTACACCTCCTATTTTTTGCCATGATTTTCTTCCTTCTGTTATACGGCCTATTGATTTTGTGATTCAACCAGGGTGGCTTGTTTTTTTATTTAGTCTGTACTTCTTCCTGGTGTGTATAGCTGCCTCTATGGAGCTATTAACATGCTTGTACAGGGATTCCGTGAACAGTTCTGCATAGTCAGCAGTGTTCTGAGAGTTTATGGGGACTTGAAATTTGCCAGGTTCTCACTTAATAACAGGAGGTTAGTCTTAGAATAGTTCCTGAATATTCTAGGTTAGCTGGGGGACCAAGTTTTATTTTTACTTCAAAGGAGATAATGTTGTGGTCTGACCTTACCAATGAAGGCATTAGAGTAGGGGGTGTGAAGCAGTCTCCCATATTAGTGAGGATCAGATCCAGTATGGTTGCACCCCTGGTTGATGTATTGATTACCTGGGAGTTTGTGTTTATAAAATCCAGGAATCTATGCACATGTATGTTTGGTGTATTATAGGATTCCCAGTAAACAGTGGGGTAATTAAAGTCACCCATGAATATGGTATTGGGTTGGATGGTTAGGGTTTCTAATAAGTTTAAATACGTGGTATGGATTTCCTGGGTCATAGAGGGGGACCTATAGCTTGCAAGGAAGTGTTACTGCTTTTTACCTATGGGATTTGAACATGGAGTAGCTCAAGTGCATTATTCTGTTTGACCAGCCTTGAAGTATATTTAATTTTTATGTAAATAGAGACACCTCCACCTTTAGTTCCTGCCTGTGAAGTAGCTGGCCTAAATGTATACAAGTCATTATAACCTTACACTGTTGGTGTTCTCTCCCCGGCTTTAAACCATGTCTCAGTGACTGCACAGACATCAGCATTCCTTAGGGTAAAGAGATCTTCTAGGGAGTGAAGTTTTTTGTTTATACTCTTGGCATTGAGAAGTAATACCTTTAGATTTTTTTGGTTTTGATTTGCTATGTCAGAAGTACTTTCAGTTTGGTATTTCCTAAAAAAGCACTATGAGGGAAGACAATGTTTTAGCTAATATTCTAAAGTCTAGAGGGGAGAGGTGCAGATCATCCCTAGCAAATCAGCTTGGTCTGTTGATCATCTCCTTCCATGCTGAAAAATATTGCACCCCCTTAGAATGACACCAGAAACTAAGCTAATTATTAAAGTCAATCATCTTTTGTTCATATTGTGACATCATTCTTGAAGAAGGTAAAATGCTGCTGAACGCCAGGCTCACACCTGCATGAGACACATATTCTCAGAGCTCCATGATGTCTCTCTACATATAATCTAGGGAGGTATGTCTCAGGCCATTTACTCCCACATGGACTATGACTGAGTAATATTGCTAATTGTGGTTCAGTGACTGGAGTCCATGCATAATGTGACATATCCTATCCCTGATAAGCAACTGTCTGTAACTTTCTCCTTACTCAGCCTGGTGAGAGGGACATCAGTGTGCCTCACGATGAAGTCTCCAGGTGCTAGAATGCTGGATTGTGTGGTGGCTTTCTTTATGGCCTTAGATGTAGAGGCTCCATGAGATGTAGACCTATGTGGTGATGTGAGTGTTGTTTTGCAAAAGTGCATTTGGGGATGCTGAAAGTATTTGTTATGTGTACTTCATCTAAGAGGTCTTTGTGGTTTAGGAAGGTTACATTTAAGTGCCTCAGCATATGTGGGTTGATATGTCTGCTTTGAATTGGGTGTGATCGGTGCAGTGTGGGTACTACTGAAAACCTTATTGACATTAGGAGCACTTTTATGTGAGAGCTTTGCCTCCAATAACATTGTGTAAATACATCTCTCACATACCATATCAGTTTGTTTGAGAATTAACTGGTAGTCAGTAAATATGAGGCAATTTCTGCATTGCCTCAGGATGTCCATATCCACCAAGCTGGTAATACAGACAGCAAGAAAGTTCATATCTGTGGCAACAGACTCTTTATTATTGATTAGACAGTTGGGGTGAGAATGAGTATCCAGTTTGCAACTATGTGGACAGTGCTTGTCACAGTAAACTAGCTGTCCTGTGTGCAACTAGGTGCTGGAAAATTTTCAACTGTGCTTTTACAGGAAAAATGTCACTCAAGGTGTCTGAGTCTGTACAGAGCACTGCCAAACACTTGAAGAGAAACTAATATGCAGACCCTGAAAATTTAAGGCTGGAGTATCTAGGCTGACATTCTGAAGTTAGAAACAAATCAAGCATTACTTGCAGAAAACAAAGAATTAGACTGTCAAGAATGATAAAAAGAGGGGAGTCACATGAATGGCTACTGCCTGACAACTACTAGAGCTAGTCTCAACACAACTTCACTCTGTTGGGATGTTGAAGGGGAGTGATTTCACAAAATGAAAATTTTGCATTTACTCACATGAGCCAGTGAAATGAAAGAGGGAAGGAGAGATATGGTTAAATTAACATAAGGGCCAGACAACGAGAAAGACAGTGTTGTTTAAGAACACAACAATAATAGTGAGGGAGAGTGGGAAAAATTATTTCTGGCTCACAAGAGACACAGCTGTGGTCTCTTTTCAAAAAGGGTGGCTGCCCATGGCCTTCAGCTTCAGGGGGGCACATGACCAGCCAGCAAAACAATTTAGCTAATTTGTGCCTATAGTGCATCTGGTCCAGCAGACTAAAGATAAAATCGGTACTCCCCTTCTCATGGTCTGATGTCTCCAAGGACAGTAAAGTCAGGAAGTAGCAACAGGTTCTAGCAGCAAGTTCCCACCCCCTGTGAATATCAGTAGTATCAGCAGATGTTCATCATACTGATCACTGCTGCAGTAGTGTTAGCATTATGGGTTATATCTTGCTAAGGATATGACAGCTGGACAGCTTCCAAAGCTTCAGGGCATCTTCCACATGCCTAAACAGTCACTCAGCTCATGCTAAGCTTTTCTGCCGCAGAAAAGTATCCTCCTCTGAGGCTTTTGAGGGCTGATTGTCAGCTTGTGCAGTTCCTTTGCTGGCTAGATAACTTCCTCTTGGATGCTAAGCGATGTGCGGCTTTTTTGAAAGTTGCAGTATGATGTGGAAGGGCAGGAATGCATCCTATATAAAGGCCAACAGGCGGGAATTTCACACCATTCATCGGAGTTGTCACCTGGCTGCTGATATGCCTGGTAGTGTTGGTGAGGGAGCTCGCTTTCAGGCACAGGGATGGGATGTGCAGGAGTCCAGAGTGTTTGTTGGACTCCTCATCTAAAACTATGAGCCCTGGCTATGGGCAGGGTGATTACCAGAGCTCAGAATGTAAGTCTGAGGCCAGGGATCAGTTGGCTATGGACCTTACCAGTGCTACTGGTATCCCCCACAATGGTGAGCAGTGTCGTTGCAACTACGATGACCTGAAGCGAAGGAAGAGGGGAACTTTGGACACTTGGGTGCATGAAGCACGGGCTGGGTGCACCTCATAGATATGTAAGTATGTTTCCCAGTGATTTATAGGTATACAAATTGAATATGTGCAAAACTGTTATGTATAATGCTTTCTTTCTCTTACAACAGCTGCAGAAGAGAGAAATCATAATGTCCAGTGCCATGCAGGGCATCTGGCCAGGATGAGTCAGGAGTATGGTGAGTATGGAAAAAGCAAAGCAATCATCTCATAGTTTCGTAGTTTCATAGTATAGTACCAGGCTATCTGCCCTGGGGCATTTGTAAGCCTAGCCATAGTGATGTGGCTTTTGCCACCCCATGAAATGGTACAAAAATGTACAGATAAAATCTAGAATACTGTGCCTCTGTCTAGTAGTGACACAGTGAAGGTCCCCTTATATAATAGAATTAGTTTACTGTGCCTCTGTCTAGCAGTGACACAGATGTGACCCCTGGGGTAAACGTACGATCTCCCATCCACTCATCAAGATTTCTCTTGAAGAGATTCAGTGAGGGGCTCTGCCTAATACGAACTGGGATCCTGTTCCAAAGCATGGGAAGCCTCTGGGTTATGAATCTATCCCTCCAGCATGTCCTATTCATACTTGTGCCGAGGTTTAAGTCTTTAGCTCTCGTGGTCCTGATGGATTTGGATTTTTTGAGGTGGAGCATGTCCATCAGATCCTGATTGGAAATGGCCTTGTATGTCAGGCAGAGATCACCTCTGAGCAGGTGGTATGTTACTGAATAGAGCTGAAGTTTCTTTAGTCCGGCAGAATAAGACATATGTTGGAGACCCCTGATCCTTTTGGTGAGGTACTTTTGTGGTCTCTCCAGCTGTTGCAAGTGCCGGGTGAGGTACATACCAAATGGGGCATTGTACTCAATCATGGGTCTGATGAGGGAGGAATATAGGGGTACAATGACATCCTTGGATCTGGATGTGAAACCCTTCATGATGAGGTGTGCAAGGTAGAATGTTTTTCTAACCACTTTGGCAACGTGGGTGTCAAATGAGAGGTCACTGTCTACTTGGGTCCCTAGATCTCTGATTACTTTTTCCGTACTCAGTGGGTTGCTGTCTATGTGATAATTTGTGGGTACTTTGTTTTTCCAAAGGGATAACTATACATTTTTGGCATTTAGTTTAAGGCCGTGACTATGGCACCAGTTGTCCGCTTCAGTGAGGCCTTTTGTAGGATGTGTGTATCTGCTGGTGTATCGACTATGGCACCTAGTTTGCAGTCATCTGCGAACTTTGTCAGCCACAGCCCTCCCATGTTTGCTTTAACATCTGAGAAATAAATGCCAAACAAGAGGGGGTCCCAGGACAGATCCCTGTGGGACACCACTTGTGACTGGCTTTGAGTCTGACATTGCTCCAGTGATTTTAACTTTATGGGTTCTGTCCTTTAGCCAGTTTGCAACCCATCTAGTGACATAAGGGTTTACTTTTAAGCTGTTTAGCTTATCTATGATGCCTGAGTGGGGTATTGTGTCAAAGTCCTTAGCCAAGTCCAGGTATGCTGTATGGACTGCTTTGCCCTCATCAATGGCTCTAGTGACTGTTTTGAAAAAGTCAACCAGGTTTAAAAGGCAGGATCTGCCTTTTACAAAGCTGAACTGGGTGGGGTCAAGCGTCTGTAGGTCCCCTATGTCTCAGTTTATGAGTTCCATAATGATTCTTTCCATAGCTTTGCAGACCAGGCTAGTCAAGCTTATGGGGTGGTAGTTTCCAGGGTCTGTAGAGGCACCCCCCTTGTAGAGTGGGACCACTGTTGCTGTACGCCAGTGTTCAGGTACATATCCTGAAGTAAAGCTAAGGTTAAATAGCATTTTTATGTGTGGGTTTAGCTCCCCTTGGAGTTCACGTAACACGCACCCCGGGATACCGTCAGGTCCCATTGATGCTGTGTTTTTTGCTTTGTTAAGGGCGGTTCTCACTTGGACATCTGAGATGACAGGGAGATTACATTCAGCTGGGATAAGTATTTCTTCTTTTGGGGGTGAAGGAGGCAAGAAATTTGCACTGAACCTATCAGCCAGAATGTTAGCAATATCTGTGGGTTCAGTGTATTTTATGTTGTTGTGAACCAACTCTGAGCATATCTGAGGGTTTCCGCCCAGGTTTCTAACATAGCTGAAGAAGGCTTTGTGGTTATCTTTAATGTCCTTAGCGATTTTTCTCTCAAAGTTTGCCTTGGATGTTTTTATGAGAGAATGTAGTTTTCTGCTAATGTTGATCAGAGATGTCTTCCCTTCATGGGATTTCGCTCTGACGTGCAGTAGCTTCCTTTTTTTGTTATACAATTTGTTTATGGTTGAGATTCACCAGACAGGATGCTTACATTTGGTGGAGAGGGACTTGGATTTGTTTGGGATTACATGATCCATGCATTCTTGGAGATGTCCATAGAAAGCATTTGTGAAGGATTCGGCATTGTGGGATGTGGTATCCACTGGCACAGTAGGCTTAAAGGATACCATCTCAGTCTTAAGAAGAGTGAAGTCTACTTTTCAGAAGTTTTTCACTGTGGTCTTTTGTGCTGGGGGTGGAGGTGGGATATGTATATCCAGGGTGATTAGTTTGTGGTCAGATCTCACTAGTGAGGGGTATACATCTGGTGTGGAGCATTTTGTCCCCATGTTTGTGATGATCAGGTCTAGTATATTATCTCCCCTAGTGGGAGAGGTGACTAGTTGTTCCAGTGCATTTGAATTTATGAATTCCAGGAACCTTTGGGCTAGGGTATTAGGGCTAGAATAATGTACCCAATCTATGTTTGGGTAGTTGAAGTCTCCCAGTATGATGGTATTTTGTGATACATTCATATTCTCCAATGTCTTCAGGAAGGATGAGTGGGGTTCTTGAGATTGGGAGGGTGGTCTGTAACATGCTACAAGTTGTATAGCAGTTTTGCCTATGGTTAGTTGTACCTGTATGGTCTCTGATGCTTCATGTGTTGCTACTAACCTGGAGGTGTGGGTGTCCTTTATGAATATGGACACTCCCCCTCTCTTTGTGGTTCGGCCTGGGTTTTGGGGCCGAAAAGCATGATACGAGGTATAGCCTGGTAGTGCTGGGGTGCTCTCAGGAGCCTTGAACCAGGTTTCAGTTACTGCACAGACGTCGATGTTCTCCATGCTGAGGCGTGCATCAAGTGCTTGCATCTTGAGATTTAGACTTCTGGCGTTGAGCAGCATTACCTTTAGTTTTTTTCCATTTTTGATTTCTAAGGAGGTGGGTTTGTCTTTTGAGCCTTACCTAAAAAAGGCACTATGGGGGTGGCAAGAGCCTTAGCCAATATCCGGAAGCCCAGTGGTGACAGGTGTAAGCCATCCCTTGCGAAGCAGCGTGGCTTGTCCAACATATCATCCCAGGCAGACAGACATTGGATCCCCTTAGAATAACACCAGTACTTGAGCCAATTGTTAAAGCTTATCATCTTGTCTTTGTATTGTGGTATCATTCTTGGTGAGGGCAAGATGCTGCTCAGGGTCAGGGTCATACCAGCCTGGGCTACATAATCGGAGAGCTCCTCTATGTCTCTTTTCATGTAGTCCAGGGAGGTACGTCTCAGGTCATTCACACCAGCATGGACAATGACGGAGTCATATTTGTACTTGCTTTGGAGTGACCTGAGTGCATGTGTTATGTGGCAGATCCTAGCTCCCAATAGACAGCTCGCAGTCACCTTCTCCTTGTTCAGCCTGGTCAGTGGGACATCAGTGTGTCTGACTATGGAGTTACCTATTACTAGTGTATCAGGTAAGGTGTTTGGCCTTAAGGGCTGCGATTGGTTGACACACTGATTTATTGAAGTATGTGTTGCATGTGTTTTGTTTTGAGGTGGTGGATTTTTGGATGTCTGCTTTGGGAGCCTCTGTTGTTTTGGTAAGTTTTTTATTAGAGCCTCCGAGTATGTCTTTGTGTTTTTATGTGTTTGGTTTGCAGTTGTGGTAGGTCTATGTGGGACTGGGATTGTTGTGTGTGTGATTGCCATCTCCTCCTGTCTGGTCATGCCAGCCCTGAGTTGAGAGAGTTCAGCCTCCAGTTTGGCTATATAGTTGCATTTCTCACATGTAATTGTGTTTGTTGGGAGGAGGAGAGGGTTGTCTGTGTACATGAGACAATTGTAGCATTGTCTCAAGATGCCCAGATTGACCAGCTGAACTGGAGACGACGCCAGTAATCTACCACTCGACATGCTAGAACAGTATAAGGGAGTGGTATACCTTTAAGGGAAGTGGGTATTCACAGGGGTGGTAAGTAGATGTAGTGCTTTACTTAGTACGAGAGTGCTTACTTAGTAGAGAAGTATTGAGAACAAGTGCTAGGCTTATAATACAGTGAGTATTCTGGTTATACTAAGAGTAGAGCTTCCTTAAGGGAAAATTTGAAGAGCAGACTTGGCGGAGCCAGAAAAAGTTTAACCTTGTTTAACCGACTGCGCAAAGCCATGCAAACGTGGATTTTAAACAGTGAACTACAAAAGAGCTAGGAATGGTCCCAAACAACCAATTACTACAGCTTCTTGTGCTGAGGTCACTTCCCCCAAGGACAGGTAGGCTGCTCAAGGCTCCCCACTCCCACTGGTGAGCAAAGAAACTTCCTTCTATCCAAGTAAGGTAATGGACAACACAGGAACTACACCACAGCCCAGAATACAGCAATGCCTGTAAACTGGTCTAAGCTAGTCTAATGTATAATGCACTGTCAAGATAAAAAAAGTATTTACAGAGTTTGCAGTCCTAACAGCCAGGTGTAACATACTTGGGGAATGTAATATGTTTAGTAATGTGTCTGTGCCTACCTGAAATGGTAAACCCAGTTAAGTCAAGTAACCATGCATTATTGTGTAGTATAGCTTACAAACATCAGTTAAAGTTGTAGCCTACTGAGATTAACAGTGACTGTTCTGCTGTGCTCATCGTGTGAAATATGCTGTAGTTTGCACTCAGGTAATGATGAGGGTAAATGGGTTATTACTTACAGGTCTGACACAGCTATCCATGCTGTACATGCCAGTCTTGAAGAAACAGCAATAAACAGATTTTAAAGGGTGATGGTGCTGTTATATGTACTGCTTCAAACTAAGAAATGCTTACTAGTCTTGTAGTCACTGTATGTGTGTTCTAATCTAACACCAGCCAATTGTACAAAGGAAATGAATAAAGACTGCTGACAAAACTGTCTGATAAATGTAGTGTAATACCAACAGTAAGTTTCAAGTCTGTGTTTTGTCCGTTTGTGTTATACATTCCACCCACTCGAAAAACAAGGTGTATGGGCAAGGTAGCTGACATTATGGCCAGATATGCATGTGTTTAAATGCCAGATTTTAAGGTACATTTTGAATAAAAGTTTAAAGCAGGATTGTGCAATGAGAAGTAATCTGTTCAAATAACTATAGAGTATGGCTGTATTCACTGCATGTGTGTTCTAATCTGACACCAGTCAACTGTAAAATAGAAATGAATAAAGACTGCAGAAAAATTGTTTGATAAATATAGTACAACACCCACAGTAAAGGTCAAGCCTGTGTTATGGCCATTTCTAGTCAAATAATGCTGTTTATTCCTTCCACTGCAGGAACAAGGTATATGGGTAAGGTATCTCAGGTTCTGGGCAGATATCCATGTGTATAAGTGCCAGATTTTCAGAAACAGTATCAATAAAGTGTAAAGCAGGATTGTGCCTTGATAAATACTCTTTTCCAATAAGTGTGAAGTATTCCTGTATGCATTGTCATGTCTTTTTTAATCTGACATCCATCCACTGTTAAATTTAGTCCACATGCTTCCTGGAGTCCCACCTTGTGGGTTCTAATCCCATGACAGCCAACTAAGATATCACTGGCTGTCTAGTCTAATTAGTGTACATGAACATACCTCTCAAGTGTCATGATATTTTTGGAATGTAATGAGTAAAGCCCCATATGTCTGGCCCTTGATTAGCAGATAAATGACATTACTTGGAATGCAATTTATTGGCAAATCCGTTTACAGAATACCTTGATAGTAATGTATGAGCACACTATGTAAAACAGTTCCCTGTAGTTGTGTACCTGTATTTCTTAGTGCTTGGCCCATACTGCCCCGTACTAACAGTGTGAGAGCTATGTACATGTAACATCATCTATACAAGAACTGGAGTCACTCTACACACAGGTGACACTGCACACTTGTAGAAGTATGTATTATTAGTCTGTGTAGTAATATCAACTGCTAGGTCACTAATGGAATGTTTTTATCTCTCTCCCCACCCCTTATCTTTTGTAATTTATTATTATGAAATGTATTAATTTATTACTGTTGTTTGTTATTATGATTTGATATTAAGATATTCTTTTAAACTAACTGTTATGTTGGCCTAATGGGTTATGTCATACTGGTTTGCTGTAAATATACTTACTATTATGTTATTTATTGTTGTATTCCTCATAATATTCCTTAATATATATTTATTCCTTAATATGTATTTGGATTAATCATTATTATCTTCCATTATGTTAATACTAACATTGGTTTGATTATTACTAATCTTAACTTATGTTTAAATGTAATTTACTACAGTGCAACAAGGTAGGCCAATTCCAGGGGATCCACCTACCTTGCCTCCACTGGCCTATGTCACTGGGGCCCAGTACGTCTGGGCAACATCCTGGTGTTGCCCCCCCCTGCTGCCCCCCTGCACTACCTGTGGCATCGGGTAGTTCTGCTCCATGAGCTGAGGCTGCACTCCCCCCCGGGGATGAAGGTGGAGGGAGGAGATTTTGTCACCCATCATCAATCAAGAATTGCCAGGTATGGTGTGCAGTGTGGTTCACCAAGCTTTTAGTGGATGCTTGCACTGGATGAAGGACATACCATCCAGGTGGGGCAGCTTCACCCCGGACACCAGACTCCATCACTGCCACAACAGGGGCAGTGAAGGAGCAGTGCTGACAGTCCCATGGGTGATGACTTGTGTCGCACTGCTACTGTGTGGATGCTCATGGGACTGCGATTCCACAACACCCTCCCCATCCAAGGTGTTCACCCCTCTCTTGTGTCACACATCAACCCTGTCTGCTGTCTTGTCTGTCTTGTCTGTCTGCAAATGCCTCCTCACTTTCCCAACTTACCTCCCCCACACGTATCTATGTCCCTTCCCCAACATTCCACTCTCACCTTAAATAAGAAAAGGGCACCTGCCCCCCCCAAAAAAAAAAAAAAATATATATATATATATATATATATATATATATATATATATATATATATATTGTCCCATACATATCTCTCCATTATGCACACATGTCCACTAGACACACTTAATTTGGTCCAATTAGCTTGCCAACACAGTTAGGTTGTCATCACCTCTCTCTGGGGGTGACAGTCCAAATTCAGCTAAAAATTTTATAACAGTGCACAATTGTTGCTGCTGAAGAAATTGATAACTATGGTTCTTTCCTACACCTGTCCTGCACATCCCTACCTGCCGTTCACTATGTTTTTTCCCCCTGCTTGCATACATTTTCACCACTGTTCTATCTCCCCATTTTTCTTTTCTTTAAAGATTTTTTTGCTCAATCACTTAGTTCTGCTAAATAGCACTACACTGATATATGCTTCTGTAAAAATATTAATCACATTCAAAATGTACACCTGCACTCTATTTCAAACCCAGGGCCATCACACCTGCCGAACAGTGGCTCCATCCACCAAGCCAAACAGCTGCTGATTACCACAGGTGTTTTAATGAAAATATAGTAATTCTCAAGGTTTCATCATTAAGTGTTTTTAAGAGATGCTGCACATCACACTGCACAGCACAAACCAGTTAAAAGGAATATAGAAAAATATTACTGTAACTGGTACTCTGCTAGGGAAATACATCACTGTAAAGCCATACACATAAGAATGAACGTAAGTAAGGAATCTAATAGCAGGTAACCGTGCAATTATATGTACGACATGTAAAAATACACATGCTAAAACATTAATGTAAAAATAGGATTTTAACTGGGTCTGTATTAGAGAAATACAGTATTCTAAAGCCATACACATGATAATATATGTAAGCACACCTCTCAACCTCTTAGAGCAAGAAATCTGGACAAATCCTTAAATAAAAGTGGGACAAAGGCCCAAAAATCGGGACAATTTTTAAATATTGTTCTTACAAACTTAGATGATAGACAAACAGCTATTGATTTAACATGAATGTACTGAAGGATATGAAGTCTAAAACTCAAATGTCTGTCATTATTTTCTGACTTCAGTCTTTGATGTTTAACACTAACTTGCCAGAAAACTACAATTTTATGAAAAACAGACAGAAAATATATGGGCAAAAGCTTGACATTCTATAAAAATCTGTACAGTTGAGAAGTATGCATGTAAGTGCTGTCTGCAACAGCAGACAACTGTGGAATAATATCTACAACATGTAAAAATACCATTGCTGTCTTAATGACACTGTAGCTCGGGTTGTAAAATGCATTAAAAGGAATACCTTTTGGTACACGTGGTTCTGGGTTTAACTGCAGCTGCCTCTACCAATGAAAATACATGTATGTGAACATCAACATTATAAATTGTCATGTGTATGTCTGTTATCAACTATTTATCCACCCAAAGCAGTACAGATGGAATACCTGCATTTAAGTAACAAGAACACAAAGGCCTACAGTTAGGACCACTCTTAACTACTCCTAGTACAGCATTAGAAAATGCAGAGAAAGTTAGGTCATGCATTAGCCTGAATTCCCACAGGATTTTGAAGTGTGCACTGAAATTGTGGCCCAGTAATATGATACTGCAGCCCACATGACTTGGCACCTGTCTAACTATGTGATATAATGGTTAATCCACTGCTTACCTTTCTCTAGGACACACCAACCATTTTCCCTTTGATTGTAGTACTGATACAGTTGGCTTAAATAGATACAGGATAGAGCTTCAACAAACAACCTGCTTTAAAAGCAAATCCTTTAATGAAACTGTATTTAAGCACTTTCGTTTTACAAATCGTAAAAACTTCCTCAGTTATATTAAATCATAAAATGCTCCAGTTTAAATATAGATTAGTACTAGGCTAACTGCCCTTGCGAGCCATTTTTTTTTAAAGCCTAGCCAATTATCCCTTGTGAGACTCAAATCCTGCACTTTGTGTTTGTAAGGCAAACACCTTAACCATTAGGCCACCCTCCCAACCTGTAAAAAGTCAGATGACATGCAAGTCGTAAAGTGGCCATATGATTCATTCTTAAAGCCGTATGTCAGCTCAACCAAAAATCCATAGAATGTTGTCACTATCCAGTTTTGATATATTAAACAGCACCAACAAAGATTGTAAATCATGACAATAAACATTACAATTTACTCAACCCTGCAATTTCAAAAATATATAAAATAAAAATGGATCAGGGACCCCCCCCCCCCTTGGGTTGGACGGTGACAGAATTAATATAAGAAATAGAGATTTTTTCTTGGTAGGGAAATATAATTGTGAAACTACAGGGGTGATTTATGGGGCCCGTTGCCAACTCTGTGAGGCCTTTTATATAGGTGAAACCAAATGAAAACTTTGTAGTCGAATTTACAAACATATTTACGATATTAAAAAGAAAAATACTACAAATGCTTTATATAGACATCTGAAACAGCATAAGGAACATTGTTTTAAATGTAATGTATTGGAAAAGGTAGAAAGAAACCCACGGGGGGAGTGGGGTCCCCTGGTCCATTCACCTGGAAAAACAGGAATTAATTTGGCAGATAAGGTTGGAGTCTTATAGACAGTCAGGGGTTAATGAAGCCATTTGCATAGCCCCTATTTTGAAATTAAGATTGTTGGAAAGGTAGATATTTTAAGGTTGGGACTACTTAACTTATTTTCATTAATGAAGTAAAACTTTCCGTAACAACTACCTGGATTATCAGAGTAACCACTCAGGACATATGAAGAGAAACATTTTTAAAGGACAGTTGATACGAGCAGCTAGGATGTGGTCAGATTTGGATAGCTTTTTGATGGAAGTAAATATTATCATCGACATGTTTAAAGAAAGAGGGTACCCCCAAGATTATTTAATGACGATAGTCCAGGAAGTAAAATCAAGATGGGGTAATAAATACAAACCCCTCTTAAACAACAGCGGTTTGGCTACACATGATAAAGTACCCAAAAGCAAATTAAACTTCCAAAGCAGTATGGTACTACCCTATGGTATGAGTAGTCAGGAAGTGAACACATACTAACAAAAAATTGAATAATCTTTAAAAGTATTCTGATATTCTTGAACACATTGGACAAGTTCCAAGTTTTGTTTATAAGATAGGTAAAAATTTAAAATGGCCATAGGAGCATGAGTTATTATACCACCAGGTACCAGAGAAAAGGACAACAAATTATGGGGCTTGTCAACAGCGCCCATTTATTATGGAGAACCAGACTATTGCTTTGGAACATGTACCTTTCAAAATTATATTGAAAAAGGGCAATTACTGTACCAAGGGTATTGTTTATTTGGCCTTGTTTACCACATGTGGTTTATTCTATATAGGGAAAACAGAACGTAGCCTTAAGAAGAATATTTATGAACATATATATGCTATTAATAAAGCCAATACAAATAATGCCCTTTATACTATAGTTTAGTTTGTAAACGTATTAGTAGGTTCAAATTAGGGATTTTGGACATTGTAGTTGACAATATAAGAGGAGGTTATGGGAACTAGACCTGGAGATCAGAGAACTATATTGGCAGCTAAAATTAAATGCCATGGTACCTCCAGGTATGAACGACAACAGCACTATTGTCCCCCTTCTCAAAAAACATGCTCTTACTTTATAAATATTATTCTTAACAGAACATATGTTCTCTTATATATATGTTTTTTAAGTCAGAATTTATTTTATGCTTTATATTCATTACAGGATGTAACATTCTCATGCTTGATTTACTTTATTTAGAATTGTTACATGTCATTTATGCTTTGTACCTTTAAGTGCTTCCATACTTAATTATTCTAATTAGTAACAGATTGTTATATAAAGGATTCATTTACTAGTGGCATTTGTTCTGATGAAGTCTCATACATCTTGAGATGAAAGCACTTAACCTTTCATATGTCATGTTAATAAATAGTTTTACTTGCCTTTGGATTTTGGATTTTATGGATACTGCTGGCATTTTTATTGGATGTAGTACAGTCATGTGGGGTCAGTTACTTGCTCAGGATGACTTTTTATGTTTTTTGATAGTCTTGTTTGAGCCATCCTTTCAACCACTGCTTTTTGCATTAGATATGCATGTGTAGTGACATAACAAAGGTGCCATTGCACTCAATGATAGGTGTGATGAGTGCCAAATACAGTATAACAATAACAGTCTGGGATTTACATGCCATTCCTGCCTCTATAGGTTGCACAAAATTGAATGAATCTCCATATCTTAACAACCAGTGAAAGTCAAGGGCTAGATCACTGTCTGTGTCCATAAGTCCCTGAGTAATGGCTTAACTGTGTGCAGTGTGTGGACAATACTATATTTTCCAGGGGTGGATGACTTCCAAACAGATAGTATTGTGCATTCCTTGCCATTTACTATTTGTCAGTGGCTCTGACAACAAATGAATGTGTGTCTCATCCCATCCTGGATAACTGTTGGTTTTGTGTGGGATTCGATACCATCTCCTAATTTGCAAGCATCTGAAAAAGTAGTCAGTCAGAGGTCACTGACAGTGGCCATGACTGCAGAGAAGGGAATGACTAGAAGGGGTACTCCATGAATGATTCCTGAGGGAAGTCCACTGGTGATTGGCTTCATTGTAGCCATGGACTACCCAACGCTATGTTCCTGGATAGTGACAGTTGGCTATCCACCAGCTGATATACTACTTTGTAAATCATCTATGCAGTTTTTCAGCAATGCCTGATGGCCTAATATTGTCAAATACCTTGTCAGGTCATGGTAGGTGGGCTGAGTCATATTCCCCTCATCCATTGCATAGTTTAACACTCAGTGAGGTCCACCGGTTAGGGTAGGCATGATCTGCCCTTGATCAAAACAAACTGTGTTTGGTCCAGTGTCTGTAGGTGTACAACAATGTTACTGATCACTTCCATGATAACTCACTTCATGGCTTTAAATATCAGATGACTGAGAGATTTGGAGACAGTGCTTGGCACTGCATGCTAGTTGTCCTCTGTGCAACTAAGTATTGCAGGTACTTCCATCATGTTTTCCAAGAAAATAGCCATTCAAGGTGTTTGCATCTATACAGAGCACATAAAAACAATGGAGGGAAAGGTAATACTTACACTTTGTGAAGATAAGGCAGGAGGTTTTGCACAGGTTTTCTGCAGATGGACACTACTCAAGCAGTGTTTACTGAAAGGACACATTTACTTTGTGAAGAATGCAGAAAGCAGGGAAATCCACTGAATTACTGGTGCCTGGCTACTACTAATGCTGGTCTCACCATGACCACTCTCTCCTGGGATACCATGTTCCAGTACTTTTTCTCTCAACAGAAACAAAACGTTACTATGAAGCTCATGATGAGAAGCAGGATAGAGTCTGTTAGTTCATCCACATAGTTGCCCCACATCATGCAAGGCTCTGTAGGCTTCACATACCCTTTTCCATGCAGATGTCTTGAATAGCAACCTGGGCCCTCAGTTGGCTTTTGCATGCATTATGCCTTCTATGCCAGGGTTGGTAGTATGTCACTAAGGAACTGACCAGATGGTGTTTAGGAGTACAGATGCAGCATCACAATATAATGTGCAATGTCCAGTGACATAAATGTCCAAGGTTGCTCAAACAAGCACCGCAGAGGCAGTGATCCATGTTATGTGACAATTTCACTGCAAGTCATGCATCCTGCCCTTCAACAGGTTAATGGTAAATATCTGCATGACATGGCTCTGAGGCCTACTGCAGAGAAGTGGCCACCTATCGCCAAATGGGTCCACCTACCACATGTCCTAGGGATGCCATACCTTATAGTTATGCATCTGGAACACATGTCTGTGTTCCCACATCATGTCACACAGCATCGAGTTTGCTGTCTGGTTGCTTGACAGGCACTGTAGACTTGCAAGGCCAAAGTAATCTCTACAAAGTTGAACAAGTCCTCTGTGCATGCACAAGCATCCACATCTTCACTGCAAGGAGTGCCTACAAACACTGTGTTTCAGGCTGTCAACCCCATGGGTGTAGCAGTGTGACATTAACTTTGCTGGACTTGCACAGTGTCACATTTGTAGGTATAGTATTGTGACCAAGCCTAATAAAAAGATTATGGTTAATTGACAGGCCACATGCCTGGCAAAGCATTGTGATCACACAACCATGTTATTGCACACTGTCAGTTGCTGTGTTATCTTAGGGGACCTATGTAAAAGTAACAACATGTCAGATTTCACCATGTGTCATGACACTGCTTAATGGTGGCCTGCTGTGACGTACACACAAGTATGATTATATTACTAATGGCATTATCAATGACTGCTGATGAGATGTGGAAAGTGCCCCCTACTCCTATGTTACCTATGCTACATAAACACAATGTGTGAGAGATGTGACTATATTACAAACTTTGATTCCATGGTGTCTCATACACCAGTCAGTATATATGGCAATGACCATTTTGCCAGTATGCACAGCTCACCTCCTGCTCCACCCAAACCCATATCACACATACCTGCATGCATGAAGCTCCTTACCAAACACATTCAGAAACCCATATGCTAGCTCAGTACACATAATAATACCTCTGGAGACCACAGTACACATAATAGCTCATGCACCACTGTCTCACTGGTGAAACACCTTAGGCAAACCACAAAATCAAAGCTATTATTCATAGGTGATTACATCATGAGACATACTGATGTCCATGTCACCAGGCTACATATGGAAAAGGTCATAGTTAGCTGTCTGTGGGTTGACACAATATGCCATACCACACATTGATGCATGTCAATAAATATCAGGTAACATAATGATGACATCATAGCTGCTGCAGGTGTGTATGATGTGGGACACAAGTCACCAGACTTTATGCAGGCACATGACTGAGCTTAGACACTCTGTGTCTCTCAGGGGTATGCCATAACTTTTAGCTGCATTTGACCCTCACCTAGGATGATGGCTCCATACACACATGGAAAACGATGGACATCAATAATTTCTTTAGCATGTGGTGTCATTGTAAGGGGATCCACTACATGTCTGCCTGGGATGACTTGCACAACAGACTTCAATGCTCTGCCAGAGATGGTCTTCATCTGTCAGCCCTGGGATGTTGAGTACTGGCCAAGGCTGCTGTCACCCCCACAGTGCATCTTATAGGCACTGTCTGGAGGAGAAGCTTTCCAATGAGAATGCCACCTTCATACAACATTGCGGTTATGCTGCTACACACTAGGAATGGCAGCACTAAACCCCACTCTGTGGAAGGTGTCCCCACCTTGCAATATGCAGACATTTGTGCAGTCACAGACACCTGGGTCAAGGTTGTGGACAGCACCACAGCCGTAGCAGACTGCACATCCTTCCACATATTCAGACCTCAAGCTGACAGTGTGCAAGGTAATGCAGATGGTGTATACATATTCATTAAGGATAGATACACATCCAGATTGGTGAAATAGTGTGATTTCCTGGAGACACTGCAAGTCCTTTTCACTGCTGGAAGGGCACCTACTCAAGCCATTGCCAGCTACAGGAGCAGCTCCATGAATCCAGACACCTGTTGTACTTATTTAAATGCACTTTTGTCTATCAAGATACATCAGTACACCATGGTTTGGGGTGACATTAAGTACCCACCAACTGGGTTGGTTAGTCGTGGTGAAGCTCACTTGCCCAAAGGTTAGCCCACATCCTTAACTACAATGCCCTGGACCAGTGCCATGACATCCCCACAAGGGGAGCCAACATAGTGCATCAGGTGTTTACAATTGTGGGTGACCACTGCAGCCCCTCCACTGCGAGGTCCTCCCTGGTGAGATCTGACCACAGATCAGTCTCATTAAAACTAAGTATCACGCCTACACCCCCCTTTGCAGAAAATGCAATAATCAACATCAACAAAACAATTTATTACCTCCTATGGGATGATTTAAATAGCTTGACTGCACCCTCCCTCAGATGGGACAGGCAAGTATGTAGAGCTCTACATTAATGCTTTATTCAGGCACCAGTACAACTGTATAGACTCAGTTGTACCTGACAGGGTAAAACAAGTTCCTCATGGCACAGCAAACCTGCCTGGTGGACAACTGCCATTAGCAGACTGGACAATAAGAGGTGGACATTGCTGTATGACAGTTGGAGTGAGGGTGAGGCAACCACAATGCACAGTGTAGTTACATGTGTGACCTCAGTGGAAAGGCACAAATTGCCTGTGAAGTCCTACTTAATGATACCATATATAATGAGTCTGTACACATAGCTAACCTGTTGTCCCACAGGTTCTGAGTCAACTTCACTCCCCTATCCCTACCCCATGTGCACATGACATCCCTATAGCCTGTTCCATATCTTCTATATCTACAGAGCAGGTTGTAACTTGCCTCTCTATGGAGGATACACAGCTGATATTGGACATGATAACATCCAAGGCTACATTCTACATGCAATCTAACAAGGATTACTAACAGTATTGTCAACTCTTTGCAGTCATAGTATAACCAGTGGCTGCATCCCAGCTGACTGGACAGTGGTAACTGTTAACCTCTTACACAGAGGTGGTGCATCCACTGACCACTGCAACTATAGACCTATTTGCCTGAGTAGCCATATCTGTAAGCCCATGGGGCAAATCATCATGGAGTTTATTAGCAAAGATATATGTAATCTACAAAGAGCTGACTGTACACAGTTTGGATTTCTGAAAGGAAGATCATGGCTGCTAATGGACATGTCTGAGGCAGTCACCAAGGACCTGGATAAGGGCATACAACTCCCTGGATTTAGCTAAACTGTGTGACTCTATCCCCCACTCAGGCATCATTAACAAAATCACCCAATTAGGCATCAATGATAATTTCATTATAGTGGTCACTAAGTGTTTCACTAATGGAACACATACTAAAAATAGGGGAATTCACCTTCAACAGCTGATCTGTAACCAGCAGTGTTCAACAGGGCTCAGTCCTGGATCATCTACTGCTTGGAATCCATTTAACCACAGTACAAACAAAAACTGAATGTCTGTGGCTGACAACATTGGCTAATGCCTGTAAACTGTGAACAGACATAAAATCTCTGAGTTAAGTCAATATCCTACAAGTAACCTAAATAACCTAAAGTGCCAACTGTGTTACCTAGCAACTAAAACTGTATACAAAATTCTGTGTGTTAACATGTTCCAAAACTGAAAAGTGAAACTCATGAAACCCTTTGCATATAATTCTGTGCTTTGCTAGTGGATTTGTTGGGTCCCGATCTCTGATAGTCTTAATGTGCTCACGTATTCAAATACTTAATTCCCTAATACGTTTTCCAGTGTAAAACTGTGAACAGGCATCACACACACTGCTGCATAAACTGTGCAACTGCTGTGACAGTTGTACCTTTTCTTGGCTTCAAATTTAAAACCTATATGATCAAATTCAATAGAACTCCCATTACTAATATACCTACACTGTTTGCAGTTGGCAAAACAAAAACTGCCAACTGTGTTACCTAGCAACTTGTACTCTTTAACCAAGTTCCTTTCCAACATCATTTTTAGATTGCACGATTTTTTAACAACAAACTGTGATATTCACCTAAAATCTTGCTTAATTCAGAGTTACCCAATGTAATTTTCCAATTAATGACAATGATATCTTTGATAGCTTTACTATCCACTGTCAAAGGCATAGGGAATGCACACCTTTTGTCATTAAAACTTGTTTACTTACTATCTTCAGGTTTATTGTTCTTTCCAGAAATGATACCCTTAGCAAGAATAGGTGGAAACTTAATCCATCTGTTGGTTATTACCTCATATTTAATAACAATCAGTTCACTTAGTGGATACTCCCTGTATAAATAAATTTACTAAAATGTCAGTTTTCTCAAAAACATTTTTATCTTCATTAATTATTTTACTAAGTCTTATTAGCCGACCTTGAAAAACGTTTAATTTCTTATATTTGGTATGCTGACTTTTAAAGTGTAGGTAGGTAGTTTGTGAAAGTATCTTTCCTGAATATGTTACTGTAACCTAACTAGGCATCAATCCTTACATCACTAGGGTTGCAAATTGGCGCACAGATGAGACCTACAGAGTGGAAGTTATAGATTCCAAATCAGACTGCCTAACAGTCCAGAGTGGAGTCCCACAGGGCTCGGTCCTGGGTCCTCTCCTGTTTGGCATCTACTTCTCAGATGTCTAGGCCGACACAGAAGGAATTTGGCTGACCAAGTTCGCTGATGACTGCAAGCTACAAGTCATTATCAGCTCCCCAATTGATGCAGACATCCTACAAAAGGACCTTTCCGAGACCAATGACTGGTGTTAGAACCATGGCCTGAACTTAACGCCAAAAAATGTGTTATCATCTCCTTTGGAAAAACCTCAGTTCCCATGAATTACCACATTGTTTGGAGTCCACTGAACACTGAAGGGGCCATAAGAGATCTGGGAACCCAGGTCGACAACCACATCACCTTCGACCACCACATTGCTACTGTGGTCAGAAAGTTCATCTATGTGGCGCATGTTATAACCAAAGGTTTCGCATCCAGGAAGAAAGAGGTCATAATCCCTCTCTACTCATCCCTCAGTAGACAAACCATCGATTATAGCACACCATTTGGCATGTACCTGACTAGACACCTACAACAGCT
>NC_056731.1:1330788626-1330846126 GCF_019279795.1 Protopterus annectens | reverse complement strand
TTACTCGGTTCTGAGCTGTGTGATCTTAGCAACAGCAGTAATGCACCATTGTACAGACCCGATGCAAGGTCCTATAATACGTTTCTGTCAAATATTATAAAATCCTTTTTTTCCTCTTTTTTTTTATTTTTATATTAAGCATGTTTGTGCATTGCAGTGCGTAATGCAAATATGTTGAGATTATTAAAAAAATATTAATTTAACTTATTCTCTTTTTGTTTCTGACATCTATAATAATAGTTTTGATCATATGTGTATGTAGCATAACATTTTCAGGGGATTTATATTCTTATTTCTCCAGTGCAGTTTTATATCTCTTTTGTCTGTCTAGACTCCTATACATGGAATCTTTCCACATACACTACAGACATTGACACGGTCAGAACAGATGCCTTTCTGCTGGTTGGATCTCTCAACCTGTCTCATTTGCATGAGATTCACCTGCTTATGAGGCGATTTGCATGCCACGGAATTTTCCCTGTTTGCGTGTGCCTGCGTGTTGCTCAGCAGCACTTAACTGAATCTAAAAATATTCACACCTGCTGCAATGCCTACATGAAAAAAAAACATGTAGACTTTATTAACTTCCCTTTTTGTCTTTGCAGAAATTGTGTTTATTTCACTTTGTGGGTCTGGTAAAGTGTTCTAGAGTGATTTTTACTATGTTCATCAGTAGAAAAAGTGACTTTTAAAGACTTTTTGTTTTTACCAGCATTTGCTCCTTGTATTCTCCAGGAAAGAAGCACAATCTGTCCCATGGTTGATCTTTATTTTAGCTACAAAAAGAAAATGTTATGCAAACAGCCTTTGCCATCATAGTAGGCTAGCAATTTGCCTAAGCCACAGTTAGCTGACTTTGTTGTGGCCATTAGTTGTACCTCGGACCACTCATCTTTTACCTTGGAACTCTCAAGTGTAGCGCCTACAAACACTATGGACCAGACGTTAGCCACGTCCTCTGTGGCTGTTGGGGTCCCCTCAGTGGGCAAGGGAGAGCCACTCGGTTGGTGCTGGGAGATGGAATAGGGAAGGCATTCCTGTTTTGTCAGTATGTTGCGCTCATCCCCGGGGAAGCTGCTATTGCTATTAATAACACCATTGGTCCCATTTTCCTGTCAAAAAGAAATAATAAAGTAAAGAAATGTCTACTCTTCCTCAGATTTCCTTAGACAGAAGTAGTTTCTTGTACAAGAATGATGGATACTTCCTTTTCTGAAGGTATTCCAGATTCTGTATCTGGAGAGAAGGATGAAGAGACAGATACAAGGTTTAAAACAAATGCATTCTGAAGATCATTCATTAGCTTTACAGATGACAGTGGGAGGAAATTCCTTCTTTCCAGGGGTAATTCAACATCCTCCAGTCTAGACTCTTTTCTTTCCACCTGTCCCTCATCACATGCTGTCCCACAGAGTGATATAGATAGTTCTCCCTTCCCATGTGAGAAAGGGGTTTTATTCATGGATGTACTTAATGCCTAAGAAAGAAAATGCTTGGAAACCAGTTCTGGATTTTTTCTTCCTAACACATCTGTTCCCAAATTCAAAATGATGTCAATTCACAGCCTGTTACCTTTTCTTTCGCATTCAACTACATTGAACTACAGTGCCGAAAATGGCAAAGTAATGAAGCGGCCAAGCAAATTCTTGAGAAAAAATTCACTTGGCCGCTTCATTACGTTGCCATTTTTGCTACTGTAGTTCGGTCTCAGAGTTGGTATATTTAAGTAGGGGGTGTGGGGGGGGTGAACCCCCCCACTTAATGTAATGTTTTGAAGTGTTTTCTTTTTTCTTTTTTTTTTTTTTTTGTTGGAACAGCGATTTTTTTTCCCTTGGAAAAAAATCTCTTTTCTGACAGTTTGTCATTGTAAGCTTTCGCTTACATAGGGTAGATTAATCACCGTTCGCTTTTTTAAGCGTTCAGTGATGTAATATAGACCCCTTGCCATCACATTCTTATTCATCCAGACTTCAAGCATTTCTCAAGGTTTTATATGCCTGGATCACATTATCATTTCTATGCCTTACCTTTTGGATTATCCTCTACATCAAGAGTATTCACAAAGTATCGAGCTCCAGTTATAGCTCTTTGTAGGTACATCATTTCCATATTTAGACAACTTGCTTATCTTTGCAGAGTATTTTTCAAAAGTATCAGGAATCTCTCTCTTGGTTGAAGGTCTCTTACATAATCTGAGATTCCAAGAGAACATTCAAAAGTCTTTCTTGCCTCCTTCTCACAGGATTGTGCTTTTGGGATGTCAGCTAAACACCTCAGTTCAAAGAACTTTTTTCCACAGAAAAAAAATTGATCTGTATCTAGATCTTTTTCTAGTGTTTTCCACTGACAGTTCAGTCACTGCAAGAGAATACTTCAGGAATCTGGGTCTCGTTACTTCTATGATTCACTTTGAAATCTTTGGCAAGACTTCACATGAGAAAGATACAGAGGGTATCTGAACTCTCTTTGGTGCCAGCATCAATACCTCTTGTCTTTTCAGATTCTAGTGCTGGGTTTTATCAAAAGGGAAATCATTGGTGGAATCAACGAATATCCCTAAATCAAGCCCACCCCTCAACTTCCTGTTCCAAAGGCAACAGATATCCCTAAATCAAGCCTCCCCTTCTCCTTCCTGTTCTAAAGCAGTTAGTTACCACAGACATCTTGGACTTTTCTTAGGGAGCTGTTTCTGGAGGGTTAAAAGTGCAAGGTGTTTGGGACATGAAGGGCAGATGCAAACACATAAATATAAAAGAGATGCTTAACCTGATCAAGGCACATAACTCTGAATCATCTTTGGTCCCTGGGACCTCTGCAAGTTGTTACAGACAACACCACTGTCATCTGGTATATCAACGAGCAAGGAGGAACCAGGTCATACTCCTTCTGCAGACTAGTCATGTTAGCTTTGGATATATTTTCTCATCACAGTCTCACTTTATAGGCAGCCTAAATTCCTTCTGAGCAAAACTATGTGGCACACAGGCTGAGCAGGCCAAGGGTAGACCCTCATGAATGGAAAATAGATCAGGGAGTTTTCCAGGACTTGATCCATATGTAGGAGTTCCTCAAACAGACCTCTTTGCTTTTTCTCTGAACAATCAGATGCCAGCAGTCTGCTCCAGGATTCCATGCAACAAGGTCTGGAAGGCATATGCCTTTTCTTTTTGTTTCCTTAGACAGGAATGTTCCTTTATGTTCCTCTACCCTTTCCACTAATATCAACGGTACTTCTGAAGTTTCAGAAAAAGTCCTTCAAGATCATAGTCATTATTGCCTTCTGGCCCTGGCAATCATGCTTTTCCTTCCTGTCAGAAATGGCCAGGGGATCTATTCATACAATCCTGACACCAATTAACATCACTGACTGCCTGGATGGTAGGATCTTAATTCCCTTTAGGTACTTGTTTACTAAGGATGCTGAGCAGGTATTAATGGAGACATGAAAGACTGCTATTAGAAAATCACATATTAGTAATTGGAAAAGGTTTTCTAGTTAGTGCAACAACATAACCATCACCCATTCAGGGCTAGCTGTTCTGTGGTTTACAATATGTGTGAGAGTTACTATCCTATGGCCTTTCTTACTTCTGAATCAAGGTTAGTTTATCAGCCATTTCAACACATCTGTTCATGGATCTTCCTCTTTCTATATATTCTCATGTCAAAATGCTTTTGAAATGAGGTTTGTATAATAGTCCTTTAGAAAACTGATGGCCCCTCCTTCAGGATCTTAATTTTGTGCCAGAAAAGCTAACACTTGCTCTGTTTGAACCAGCTAACCTGGCTGATTTGAGGTTCTTAATATGGAAAACAATATTACTGACTGCGCTGACCTCTGCAAGAAGGCAACCTGAGTTGCATGCTCTTTTGCTGAGACAGCCCTATCCAATTTTCCACAGGGACAAGGTTTTTTCAGAAAGTGATATCTGAGTTTACTTTAAGCCAAACTATCCATCTGACCATTTTCATTCCTGACCTCAAAAATGAGGGAGAAAGCATACTCCATATCTCAACAGAACTAAGTCTTTCTTTGGATCCATTGCTCATTTTTGGGAAGATAAAAAGAATGGACAACCTGAGTCAAAATAGAGCATTTCCAAAAGGTTGTCTAAGGTTATTATATTTTGTTATATTTAACCGGCTCAAAATTATTTCAGGCATGGTCAAGGCCCACTCTACCAAGGCCTTGGCTTCATCTATGGATTCTAGAACTATTCTAGAAGCTGTGATTTGGTCCTCTGTATATACTTTTACAAAGCAGTATAAGCTTGATTTCCTTCACTAAGTCTAGATCAGACTCAGTAAGCACTATTCTCCTGGTGCTCTTGGACTCTGCTTCTTCCACCTCACAAATGTAGTTAACTAGGTTAGTCTATCCATATACTACAGCTATTGTAGCAGTGATCAACATGTTAAACATAGTACAACTGCATAAGTAAACAACATTAACAGTAGATGTGCAAATGATCACTGCTTCAGTAGCCACTCTATCCCTCCATTCCCCTTGTTATTTTGGTATGTTGTTTATGCCATGGTGTGATTATTTAGCTTTTGTTCTTCCTAGCATTCTCCAGTCAGAGCTCAGCCTCCCTCTCTCTGTTGGCCGGAAAACTCTGAAGGAATTGGCATGCAGGTTTTTCTTTTAGTCAGTTCAACTGCCAGGCAGTTTAGTTGCATTTAAGGTGCTCTTAAGCTTTGGAAGCTGGCCAACTGTTATATCCCTGGCAGGATATAACACAAATAGCTTAGACTACTGCAGCAGTGATCATTTAAACACCTAGTATTATGGTACATTTACTTACATAACTGTACTTTCTTTATAACGATAAGGTGTGTACACATTCAGGAAAGTGGTTCTAACTGCTGGTAAGGGCTCATGGTTCATTGGTACGTACTAGGCAAGCTGCCCTCTGGGCCATTTAAGCCTATCCAGTTTTCCTTTTTGAGCTTGAAATAACCTGTACCATTTGGTTATAAATTGGCCTTACCCATCCAATAGACAATAATTTGCCTTCACAAGAAATGAGCAATGGATCTGAAAATCGGAATAATTTAGTTCTGCATTTGATGCATTATCATCTGGTCATTTTAAAACAATCTTTAGTCTGGCTTTGCAAGAGTAGTGTGCATGTGCGTGTGTGTGTGACTTTATGTAAAGCAAATTAGAATACTTTACTAAGGGCATTTTTATCAAAACCAGACATGTGATGTTTACACAGTCAATAAGCTGACCACAATTAATGAGTATGGATGTTGGTGGATTATTATAACAGCAGTCTGAGCTGCTGTCCATGGATTAAATGTTCTGTTATGGATACTTTTATCATTATTGGTTGGTAGATTTTGTTTCACTGCTTCCTGGAAAAATATGTTCAAAACTAGACATTTAAAACACACTCTTGATGTATTAACAATATAATTTAAAATAACTAAGAAGGCAGTTCCAAAAGAACATGTGTATATATATATATATATATATATATATATATATATATATATATATATATGCTTGATCCAAACATGGGTGGAGGGGACACACGGTATGATGACGACATCCAGTAGCCCAAGACATACTTTATCCATCACTGCAGACTGGTGGCTAATGAGAAATAACTAAACAAATGCAAAGAAGCAACATTTTCAATTTATGGTGGAAATGCGCACAATAATGAAACTTGAAACTTGTTTATTCACCTTAACAATTTTGAAAAGAGGAAATTCTTCTGAAAAACATTAAGCATTTGCATGCATTTACAGAACAGATTGCAGTGACTACTACTTCCAGATCTCTAAATTATAAAGTGCCAGAATGTATTAATAATTCCTAGCAAATAATATTTTCCCATTATAAAACACCCACTTTCTGATACCTGCTTTATCCTATTTAATGCCATAGTGGTGCCTGAGCCTATCCTGACATTCAAGTGATGCAAGGTAGAAAAATAATCCTGGAATGGATGCCAGTCTCTCACTAGGAACAAATACACACACACACACACACACACACACACACACACACACACACACACACACACACACACACACACACACACACACACACACACACACACACACACACACACACACACACACACACACACACACACACACCTTTGAGATATATGGAGAGGTAAGATACTCCAAATCCTTTTAAAAGCACGAGAAGCAAAGGAAATCTAGTCAGATACTTTATTTCTTTTGCTTTACTGGACACTAGAAATGTAAACCCTATTAGTCTATTGTAGGTTAATTTATGCTTAGAGTTTTTTGAATTGCCTTGACTCTTTCACTACACATCTACATACCCAGCAAAGGAGGACCAGATACCAATCTGTAGTCCTAATATTTTGAAAATGTTTGCCAGTTTCTGTCTGACTGACAGGGGAGACTGCTTTAAGTAGAACAGAATGGATTTAGTTTTCATCAGGTCAGTCTGGTGTTTATGGGGTTACCATTAGGAGATGTTTTATTTTTTCAAAGATAATGAACATGACGTGCAATGCTTTCATCAGATTGGCCTCTTGGATTACTATTAGGTCATAAGTGTACTGCAGCATACAACCACTTGTCACAGAGCTTAATGAAGATTAAAATTTTTATTCTATAATAAGTCTCATAGTTATTGTAAATTGGAATATATATAATGGTTATCCTCCATCAGAATCATTTCATTTATGTAAGAGATAGATTCAGTTTATTGGATTCTCATGTGATTGTTTCTTTTTATGAAAATCATCTAAGATTGTATTAATATGATTCGATAGACTCTGTGCTAATATAACACACAAATGGTACAGAAAAGCTCTGAGTAGGGGTTTTAGCCCATAAGGAGTGGGTACTCATTGTCCTAGCTAGTAAGAGGGAATTAGTATTTCTAAATGTGTGTATATTTTATGGGGTTTATATTAGCAAACTGAAACGTCACTTACTCAAACACCTAATGATCGACACACAATCATTGAAATACAAAAACTAAGAACTAAGAATGGCCATGTAAGCAATTTTTTTTCCCAGGGGTAAAAGTCGCTTGGCCAACCAAAACCCAAACACACTGTCAAACCCTATGAAAGTGGAGGGCTTCACCCCCCACACCTCCTGATGTAGGGGGCTGTGCCCCCCACACTCTCCTAACTAAATATACCAACTCTGAGATCACTCTACAGTGGAGAAAAGGGCAAGTTCCCGACTGTGGCCAAGCGATTTTTTTCCCCTTGTGAAAAATTTGTTTACATGGCCATTCGTAGTTTTTTTAGTTCGATAATTATGTGTCGATCATTAGGTGTTTTGGAAAATTACGTTTCAATTTGCTGATATAGACCCTATTTTATGTATTTTGTCTAGAATATTTAATTCTTTTCATAGTCCCTCAGCTGGTTTGTACTAGAGAAATTTCAACTTTTTGGAAACCTCATTTGATCCAGCTATCTCATTATAACAGCAAACATATGTTTGCTTATTTCAGTTGTTAAATATATTCCATTGATGGCGGGGGGGGGTACTAGAAGCAGTAGTGGTTTGCATTCTTATTGACAGATGAAGCTTTGGAGAAAATGCAGTAAGCAAGAAAACTTACTTGCAAGATGCAGAGAAAGGGCCTCATAGTGCCTCATCATCTTTGGAGGGGTCTGCCATCTGTGGTTAGTAAATACAAATATCCGCTCCTTATGGAGAATTTGGATACATTTATTTATTTAACATTTGTTTACCGGGAGTGAATGACTGAGTTAAAAATACCCATTTTCAGTGGAGGCCCGGGAGAAAGGCTCCAAATTACATTGATTACAAAACACACACGCGAGTGCACAAACACACACACACACACACACACACACACACACAATGCATAAACAAGAGGTTACATAATCAGCAGCAAATATGTATTGAAATTGAGATGGTATGAAAAGACAGAGGTATAGGAAGAAGAAAAAAAAAAAAAGAAACAAGAGGTTACAGATAACTAACAATACATATTGAATTGAGGTGATGCTCCATATATTTTATTATGATCTGTTTAGTCCCAAAGTTATTACTGTATTAGAAAATCATCATACCTTCAGTGATCAATGAATCTGATGTAATATTTGACTTAAGAGGTTTCTGTAACAACTGGAATTTTTAAACTGCAAAGATATCAAGTTGAAATTCAGCTAAATGTGAAAAGCTGTGCAGGCAAGCCAGTCCTAAGGCATTGCAGGTGTTTCAGTACCTGCAAGCTAGTGCTTGAAACATACATTGTCAAGCTTCTCAATCAAATACAGCCTCTTTGTATTCATTTGAATGTAAAATATTTTATCCAGATTATGACCCAGTGAAATTTCATCCAAGTTCTAGTTATCAAACAGTGGCTGCTCAACATAACAAAAGAATGAGGCTCTTTTAAATATTTTTTTTAGTGGACACATAATATGGTGTAGAGAAATTGCATTATTCTCATGTGGAGTCACTTGCAACATATTCAGGCATTCTAAATTGTGTTTAGAGTGGATTCATAAACTGGATTTCACTTTTTTTTTTCATTTGTGAAATAACTACTATTGGGCAAGGTAGAAAGTTTTATCAACATTTTATTTGTTTTGTAAGCTGTAATCAAAGGGCAGAGGACATTTTTAAAGAGATATCCCGGAAAGTCCATGAATATTTATTTATTTATCTATTTATTGCATTTGTTTATTAGGATAATCCAACTGGGCAGGAAGCTACTCATTTTCAGTAGAGACTGGGGAGAAAAACTCCTGAAAAATTACAGCATTACAAAAAGAACATAGCAATCAACAAATATACAAAATGTAAGGATAGCACCATTAATTAATAGCAACAGCTATGAAACATATTTGGAAAAGAAAATGATGGAAGGTGGTAGAAGAGAAATGGAGGAAATGGAGGATTAGTACTGAAAAGTTAGGGAGAATGTTTTAGGATAGGTAGAAGGAAGAAGCGATAAAAATTGAATGAATAACTGAAGATAAAGTGCTTAAAAGAGTAGGAGAAAGTAAAGGGAGAACATTTATTATCCAGGATAAGGATTCAAGCTTTTTCTCAATATCATGAAATTCCCTTGTTTTATGTTGATCAAAATAGTATATTCAAAAATATTCAAAGTGCACATATTTGGTCATGCAACTCATGGGGAAGGATTCCCTCCTGATGATAAGCTTGAGGTGCTGTACTGTCAATCACAGATTGCCAGTTTTGCTTTCTTTTGAAAAAGGCTAGGCCATGAGCTGGCTGCACATAAATCCTGTAACCACAAGTATGTTACTGCATAAGAATGCTTCAATCTGCTATCAAACAATAAGAAACATATGACAATAGGTGTCAGGAGTGACTGTCATTATCCAAAATGGAGACACTGATTGTTGGAGAGGTACAAGGGAAACCAGGGATATGCTGTACAGGGGTGAAAAATTAAAAAAAAGGAAAGAAAATGCAGACACAAAAATAAACAGTAATGGTTACATGGTAATGTTATATCTCTACTTGACAAGCATTCTGCTGTCTTCTAATTTCAGGTGTTTTGATTTTGTCCTGCACCTTAAGCAACAATAATACCTTGTGCTTTTTCTTTGACAGGGTAACCATAGTCAGCCATAGTTAGAGACATGACAAATGTGCAAGCAAAAAAAAAATAAATAAAGGACTGATGGCTGTGGTGTAACTTAATATATTGTCTAATATCCTTAAGCAACCTCAAGAGTGAAACTCTAGAGGTCATTTAGATTAACCAATGATAAGAGGAAAGGTTACTTACTAAGATGGATATCTACAGACTCTATAGGCTATGCACTAAACTGGAATTATATAGTCTATTGTTTATGGAAGGAATGTGGTAGGTCTGTAAAGCTTGCACTGGCTTGCCTGCAGACCTTTCAACATGCAGATTAATTTCCCCACATTGGCTGTAATGCAGTTATCTGAAGCTTTTCAGACCACATGTGTGGTATTCAAGAGAATAGTTGTGTTTTCTTGCTTAAAAACATAAAAACGTATTACGTTTTCAAGTGACATAAACAATAGTATAGTCGTTTTTTTACAGTGAGTACAACCAATATTTTATTACTACTGCATGTGTTACTAGTTAGCTGTCACAATTACTGTTGCTTGTTACGAAATTACTTTTTCTCAAAACTTTATGAGTTATTTATAAAACTGAGATGGTGAGGGAGGAATGGCAAGAAAGGGAAAAAAGTTGGTCCTGTCTAAAAATGTTATCTTCATTTCTTAGTAATATTTTTATGTAATAGTCTTTTTTTACAGCAGAAGAAGACTTCTATGCTAAAGTTTGTAATGAAACTAACATTATTAAAAAAAAATAGGTTTACAATTAATGTATTAATTTTCTAGACTAGTTACTGTGTCAGTTAAATAGCAAATGTCTTGACCTAAAGCATATCTTAGTCTACAAAGAAATATATATATATATATATATATATATATATATATATATATATATATATATGTATATATAAAAAAAAAAATAACTAGCATACCTTTTACTTTGGTGTACCTCTGCACTATCAATATAAAAAAATGCATTGCACACTCGACGGAAAAAAAGTATTTCATCTACAGAGCCATTTGCAAATTTGCTTTGAAAACAAAAATACCATGTATCGGCTGTCTAATTAATAAATTTATTATCACTTCTGGGTATGACATTGTATTTGTATTTAATGAAAATAGTCTCATTTCATTATCATGTAGTATTACTGCCTTAATCAGATACATAATGGGTGTGTATGGGATGTAGTGGATTGTCACAGCTCTAAGTGTAACAGTACCTTGTAAATCCCAAAGTTCATTGAACATGCAGTGGCTGATTATTAATGAAATTGTATACTACTTTGGTAAAAGAAAAAACATACAAATAACTTAATGGCTACACATGGTGGGGGGAAGGGTAACTAGTAATCATACCCACAGATAGTGTTGACTAGCATACAAGCTGAATTTTACCTGGAAAGTGACCTACCTTATATAAAGACTTGCCAGAGTAAGGAAAATAATATCCAAAATGGGGATCTTCATTAAGACAGGACTCACATTTTTATTTACTGTCAGCACCATTTGACAAAACTTTTGAAGAAAATGTTTAAGAATAATATTTTGAGAAGTAGCTGTCTCTATGAACTGGAGTAAACGAGACACTGGCCATGTTTTAGACATAAAAATAACTTAGGTTATATAGAAAAGTGGTATCCACACCATGTACTTCTGTAATTACATTATCATGAGAGGTGTTATATGTCATTGTACTTACTGCACACTATTATTGTTTGGAGTTTTCTGCCTGGGACTACAGTGAAAATGAAACTTCACAGCTGGACATTCCTAGCTAACAAATATAATAAACAAATAAACACTTAAAACTTTTGACCCTGATGAGCTCAGTATAATTCAATCTATATATTCATATGTGTGTCAGAATGAAAGAAAATGTATTATTTAAAAACACATAAATTATATGTTGCCTAGAGTATCCCAGAACAACTGTGGATGTTTTTTTGAAGAAATTTAAGTCGTTTATTTTATATCTTGCTTTAACAAGTAACAAACTCTCCCTAGAAACGTTAAAACCAGGCAGCCAATTTCAGATGTGCTCAAATAACAATCTGTGTGCAATCAGAATGAATAGTGCACAGAGCAAAATGCCACTTTAAGTGAGTAATGTTAATGGTGTTCTGAGCACACTAATGAATGATAGTGTTGATGGCTGGGAATGATATTGCATAGTGCCTTTGGGTATGTCTTAATGATGGGAAGGCACAGGGCACACAGTATATTGTCAAAGTGCATCTGTCAGCTGGAAGGGGCTCAGTCAGGTGTATATATATATGTAGCTCTGTTTCTATCTCACTTTCTTCCTCTGCTTCTATATATTGTATATTAGGGCACAAGATGTGGTGCCACTATGAGCAAGATACTCCTGGAGGAAGGGGCTGAACAATTCACATGCTTGTATTTGAATAGAATGATGGAAACTAAGAGGACACAGAAGAATTATCACTAAAACATAAAGTGACACAACCCAGTACATTCCAAGGCAAAGTAGTGGCATGCAGTGTAACAAGAGGTAGCCACTTACATAATGCACCCTTAAAGCCAAGTTATTGTGCAGAAATGGGCAGCAAATTTTACAATGATTCATACTTATGTTCTGCTAATTACCCATCTATGCATGGTAGTTTATATGCAGTATTCCTTGTCCTTGTATGGTAGTAGAGATGTCAGTTTAGCACACCTTGTAGAATAGTACACTTATACAACTCTTCAAGATAAGTGACCAAGTTCCGAATTTTGCAATTGGCATGAAGTACTTCATGTGATATGTGTGTGTGTGTGTGTGTGTGTGTGTGTGTGTGTGTGTGTGTGTGTGTGTGTGTGTGTGTGTGTGTGTGCATGTGTAAGAGTGTTACTGTGTGTGTGTGTGTGTGTGTGTGTGTGTGTGTGTGTGTGTGTGTGTGTGTGTGTGTGTGTGTGTGTGTGTGTGTGTGTAGTTTTTACACCCCAAAGCATCCACACAAATAAACACATGTACATGAAATATCGGACTCTCTAATGTGATAATCATGGTACTGTAAGATTAAGGAATAAGTTTTGTGATCACAATCAAAGTCAGAAATCATAAAGTTGCCTTACCTAATTTTGCAGTACAGAACATTTCATGTAACACATGATTGCGATTCTCTAATATTTTTATTTAAATTACTGTTTATGGTTTGATTTAATGGGATATTATGTCCATATGATTTTTACATATTGCATTATGAAGAAAAGGTCTTACTGTTGTATTTGAAAACTTAGTCATACTGATTGTGCATATAATTTAATATAATTTAATTTTTCTTATTTAATGAAAGTTATATCTCACTGCAGAGCTTTTCTCCCCGGATCGCCACTGAAAATGGGCTACCACGCTCAGTTGGACTAATCCAGTCAACAAATGTAAAAAAAATAAATAAATAATAATAATAATAATGACAATAATATTTTATTTGGTGACTACTGCTGCTGCTCCCTGACCTGACACTGCTCAACATTAGTTTAAGTAGGAAAAAAAAAAGGTGTCTAATTTGATTTGATGCTCCTTCCTTCTCTCAGGCAGAGCCTTAAATCCTAATGTCCTACATCCTTCTCTCTATGTGAGAGAACAAAAATAAAGGTCCCGTCTTTGTTCTGGCACTTCCCCAGGTCTTAATGATCTACTGTCGCACCATTACGTTTACAGGTCTAGTGAAATTTTTAAAAAAATATATATCTGTCAATTGCGTACCCTAAAACATGTGCCGGGAAGGCTATCCCTTCCCTACATCCTAGCTACACTAGTGTCTGAAAATTTTTATTGAATTGGTTCTCTCATGAGTAATGTTATTCTATACTGCTGAGCTGATAGTTAGCTTTATTATTTGGTATCAGTTTTAATACTGTTTTGTGTTAGGATATGTTAACTTTATGTTTGAGTATATCAGCTTGTTTAATTTTATTTAGTTTAACACTTAAGAATGAGTTCCATTTGCCATTAATATAATTTTTTTGATTGGCTGTTTTTGGTCTCTTTTTACTTTATTTTTTGTTATTGATTATTATTATTGTTATTGATAGTAGTAGTACTAGCAGTATGTCAAAATAAGTGTATGTGATATGTGCACTTTCATTTCTGTTGTATGCTGAGATAAGGGACTGGATTCAGAAATGACCCTACCCGCCCAAAACTACTAAAGCCCCCTACAATATAAACTCAAAACCTGGGGGGAACAAACACAAATGCCCCATCCCAACTAGTCACCATCCCCACAAAGAGAACACAACATCACAGATCACATCCAGGAACAAGGGAAAACATACAACAACTCATCATCTCCCCTCACTGGTGAACGATCATCAAACTAAATACACTGGAGGTCTCTCATCCCGCCCATAACAGAATAAACAAAACCACAGTGAAAAACTTCTCAAAAAAAAAACCACAGTGAAAAAAAAAAGCGTGGTCTCCTTTAAGGCCCCTGAGCAGCGTGTAAACATTACTCAAACTGCTGAATCATGCGACACAACCTAACCTAAACTATCCACCTACTGCTGCATGGATCAGGCAATCCACTAAAGACTCTTTGCGGATCAGGCCAATCCAACAAGTGGTGGACAACCTACTCAAAAGGCAAGCTGCCACACAAAGGAGGAAGCTAAAACAAGAACAATAACAACAAAAAAAGGAAAGGTAGACAGGAAGTAAGAGAAATAAAAAAAAAAACTAAATCATCTCATAAAATTCAAAAAAAAAAAGCATAAAGAGAAAATAGCCAAAGACAAATTCAAGAGAAAAAATCGCCAAGGAGGAAAAGGAAAGCTATAAATAATATAGGTGGTATAAGAAAAAAGATGAGGAGAATTAGTTCAAAATGATGATTGCTTCAAAATGCTGTGATACTGCAAACTAGCAACCCACCAACCCCTCCCCAAAAACTCTTCCTCCCCAACCCAGACTCCCCAAATCCCAAACATCAGGATTGTACCCCCATTGTAGCCACAAACCCCTCCAACACCCCATGGGACCAATGGAGAACCCGGGCCAAACACAAATCCATGGCATCGTGCTGTGTGCTGGGCTCACAAACCTGTTTAATCCAATGAGGGTTTCACAGCCTCACCTTAGGTTAGGGTTTAAGTCAGCCCAGCCAGGATGATCAATCACGCCACTGGCAAAGGCGCCTCACGCGGTGGTGGTCCCATACCATCCAGTAAGCCCCGGACCCTTATCCATTAAAGCCTTCATGGCCAGGGATGGCATATAGAAAATAAAAGCATAGGGGTAATATAGATTTGGATCCAATAATAGTTTAGGGAACTTGGTTGGATCCATCCTTTCCAATTTGGTTTTTTTTGGAATGATCATCACTTGGCCATTGATTGGGAAGGCAGTCCCGCAGCCCTACTACTCCGACCTGGCACTCGCCACACAATACCCCACTCGCCAACAATCATCAAAAAAATCATCCAGCTGAACCCAAAGCAGAATCATCAGAGATGGGTCCATAACTGCTAAAGGACCCAACCCACGCTAAGAGAGTTGCTGAGAGTCATCAGACAAGCCCAGGGTCACAGTCAAAAGCCCACCACAGTCTCAGTCCCATCCACTTCAGTTCATCTACTTTTCTTCTGTACAAAGCAAACACAGAGGGGTCTTTTCTACCAAAGTTTGCAGATGACACAAAACTACTATGACAAAGTTTGCAGATGACTGCAAAACAGATCATAGTCGAAAACACACCTCACAGAAATGGGATAACAGGTGCCAGAGCCATGGAGAGATATGGCCTAAAGTTAAAATAAGTAGTCATAAACGCCAAGAAATGCATAGTTACCCCCTTCCTTAAAAACATATAGGTTCCAATGCTCTACCCATAGGTGTCATCCACTGAGCACAGAAGAAGTCATCAAGTAGCCTTTCGTTTTTTGTTCAGTATTCGCTTGACATATTGCTAAAGTAGTTAGTTGCCCACCTGATCATGAAGGCATTTGGATTCACATCTAGATCAAGGAGTCATCGAGGAGTCATCACACTCTGACTCACCATCATTAGACCTATGATTGAGTCCAAATGTATCTGACCAATGTATCTGACCCGACACCTGCCTGAAAGGAAAAGTCAAAAACCAAAGCAAGTCTCAAAAAAAAGGTGTCTCAAATGCATGATACTGAAAGAACTCCAGCTCTATTCAGTCTATTACCGCTCGCTCCGCTTTGCTCAGAGGTGATGATATAAATATGGCCAATGTCAACCCAGATTTGATCTTCACCTCAAAAAAATCTAGATCAGAAAATCTAGATCCCACAAGGGTGAGACTTAAACCTTGACACGCCTATTAGAACGTGCTGGCTGGAGGGACAAATTCATCACCCAGAGACTCCCTCATGGTGTGGAACAAAAACATGGCACATGTAAGAGGCAGGCTGGCCTTGTTCAAGATCTTGACCAATGGAATGGATGGGATGGGAGAAATACCCCAGGGATTAATTCAGTGTCACTGCTTGACACAGAGGCAGCAAAATAATAGGCATAGTTTTATTCAAACTAAAGGGGTGGCGAAAGCCACATAACTATGGGCTAGGCTTATGAATGCCCTTGGGCAGATAGCCTAGTAAGAACCTATGAACCTATGAACCTATAAAAGCACAATGCGTTAGGTGAAATTGCACAATGAGAGGGAATGTGCAGGGTTGGACTAATTCATAAACACAGATTGTACTGTTGTATAACCTGACAAAATTGCTTTGTCTTGTTATTATGTAAATGACTCAATCTTTCGGCTTTTCCTGGTTAGGGGTCGCCACTGCAGAATTCTGGTCTGCTAATGATTGGCAGTGGATTTTTACAGTGCCGAGTTGCCAGCCCAAAACCCAACCTTCAAAGAAGGCACACCCATTCATGCACGCACCTACCTGCATGTCTTTAAACATCCCTCGACCACCAGGAAGACATGCAGACTCCAGACAGAAGGCACTCCAGCCGAGAATCAAATGGGAAAACCTCTTGCTGTGAGGCGACAATGCTAACCGCTGCACTACCTTAGCTCTTATCCAAATGACTCAATAATTATATGGAAGTAAGTAGCACTATGGTAATGAGCTAATTGTAAATGTAAATGAGAGTGAACAACGCAGTGAAGTGATTCAAAAATGTATAAAAATTGTGCAATAAGCCACTTAGTCCTGCAAATTTGTACGCCATCATTTATTGGTGAACAGAGACAGAGAGAGAGAGAGAGAGAGAAAGAAACCACACTAAGATACTCGACTCAAAGTAGCAGCTGCATTAGCTGGACAGTATGTGTTAGGGCCTGTTTCTGCAGACAGTGAACATGACATTCTATGTGTGCTGTCACCCTCTGTATTGCAGATAGATCTGACTGCAGTTGACATACAGTAACTTTCATGATGGGGAAATAGTTTGGCAGACGCACCATACACAAGCTTTTAGATATGTGCCACCCTTGCATGGAATCCCATGGGATAAATGGAATACTGGTCCCTGATGACATTAAGGTATATGTAGCATTAACTACCCTTGCTATAGGGACTCTTTAGCAGCCCTCTGGGAACACTGTGAACTAATCAAAGGCATCCATTTGAAGCATACTACACTATTTCTTTAATGTGAAGTTTCAAAATGTTGTAGATCATATGTGCTTCCCATAGATTGCAGAGGAGAGTGACACCATGAGAGGAGAGTTCTTTGAAATAGCCAATTTTTATGAGGTTCTAAGGGCCATCGACTGCACCCACATTTCCATCAAGTCCCCACTTGTTCCATATGGACCTTGTTATGTCAATCAGATGGTTTCCATTCTTAAAACCACAGATGATGTCCAATGCCCAAGGTATTATGTACAATGTTTCTGTTTGCTAACCAGGCAGTTCACTTACTTCCACATCTGGTTCATGTCAAACCTAGACCACAATCTGTGTTGTGTGATTTCCCCTCTTGACATGTCATTGGCCATGCCTGATATGCCTTGGACTCATGGCTCTTGATATTGGTATGCAAACCACTGAGCATGGCCAAGCTGCAGTACAACACTGCAGTGTCACAGACATGTAGTGTTACAGAGCATTTGCTCAGATTGTTGAAAGCCTGATTTCACTGTGTAGATGCCTCTGGTGGCACACTGAAGTATGCTCTTGAAACCTGCAACAAAATATTTGATTTCTGTGCAGTTCTGTCCAGTGTAGTGGCATGCTGACCACTAGATCTGTGAATTGCCATCAGATGGCAAGTCAGACTGGAATCAGCAGAAGAGGGGGTACTAGTTGAGGATCCATTGGAAGAACTGGCTACATGGGAAGACTGTGAAGCAGAAGAAGGAGCAACATGCTGTGACACTAGCAAAATGGTGCCATTTCATCACTATGGGTCAAACTAGACACAACGGTGATTAAAACTGATAATTGCAATACTACATCAAGGTTATGTTACACAGTATTTTGACTGTTCATGCTGTGCACCAGATATTACCTATCTATGTGAAATAACAGTAAAAGCAGAGCAGTTGTCATCATATGTAACATGGATAAGCAACATCCACATTAGTGGAATGGGGGACTAAGGATGTAAAAGGGATTGAGTGACATGGCAAGGTGAATGAGAGGGGCAAGGTATACTCTGCAGTTGGTAAGACTCAGATAATTCAACGTAAGAGGAGTTTGTGTTCCTGGAAACAACTAATAGTGGCAAATGTCCTTTCTGGAAATTGAGTCACTGATGCAGTCCAATTGGACACTCAAGAATATGAGAGTGCATATACAGAAGCCATAGCAGACCACTGGTTTCCCATAAGATGGATATCCTCAGAGAAACAAGTAAGCAAGATGCAGACCTGCTGACAGTAATTGGCTATATTATTGATATATACTTACAATACAGTTGTATTTTATTCAGTTTACTCCTTGCCTGACCAGAACTTAGGTCAGACTGTCCATTTCAATTTAGGTGAGAAAAGAAGTGATGGAAGGCAACAGGTATGACTGTTATTGATTCCATAGAATCAAGATAAAATGCAATCCAAACCAGCGATGGAGTATAGTAAGATGTAAAAACACACACAGGCTGTTCCTGAGATGTCAAAACTGAGTAGACAGTTGTCATACCTGAATGAGCAAATCCCATAACTGGCAAAATCCAAAGAATTAAGATACTCTGAGTCAGTGTCTTCAGAACCTAATGGCTGGTCTAGTCATGCTCCATTCAAAATTGACATTTCCCAACAAAGGCACGCTACCTGATAGATACACATTAACCACTAGTGACTTGTCACAAACGACAAGCTATTCACATTAGCATCTTATGACAGTTAATTCACAAGTGTGTGAAATAAAGTTTTAGTGAGGTCTTGAGACCTCTAATGTTTAGAACAGATAAGTAATAAAATTAGTGGTGATGCGAAAGTATGCTTAGCAACTTAAGACTGTAAAAGCTTAAGCATTTTCTGCGTTAGTGAAAAATGTAAATTATTGTATAGTGATAGCAGAATATTTTGATATTGCATGTTTTCAAAATGAAAAGTAGCACATACAAATGTTTTAATATTCAAATGTCCACAATATGCTACCTCCAATAAAATGTCATTGTCTTCTCTGAGGTGGGGGTGGTGGGGTTGGGGTAATATCACATCTCTCTAATGATTAATGTGATCGGTGATAATGATCATGCCTGTGTAAAATCTAGTAGGTTGATTTACCCTTAATGCATTGGATTGTTGAGCAGACTGTGAACTTGACAAGGCACACTTGTTGGGTTGCTGTGTGTGTGTGTGTGTGTGTGTGTGTGTGTGTGTGTGTGTGTGTGTGTGTGTGTGTGTGTGTCTGTGTGTGTGTGTTTGTGTGTGTGTGAGTAACAGGAATGGAAATTAAATGCAATGAACTAATATATGCAACTCCTCATCTCCTAAGTGTTTGCTGCCCTGTAATATAGGACAAAGCATGACAGTATTGTACTAATGAAGCTGATGTCCAATAAGATGTTGTTTTGAAACCATTTGAATCCAGTATGTAGATCATACCTGAATATGTTGCTAAGTGCAAATAAAAGTTGTCAGACCAGTATTTACCAGATCACTAACACACAGGAGGGTGTATAGTTCAGAACAGTCAGAAGTAAATGACTATATGAAAAGGGGAAATAATATAAGGCCCCGAATAGGGCATTATGGGATAGAGTCATAGCTTGGTAAATTGGAAGAATGGATGACACTGACTAAGATAAAAAACATTCTTCTGGAGAAGTAGCTCGATATTTGGGAGATCATGGATCTGTCTAAGCTGAGCTTATTGACTCTGACCCATGTAATACAAGGCTGGAATCCCTTGATAGGCCCATAGATAAAGTGCATAAAACTTAACCCATGTTTTTATGAGCACTATTTACTATCTGCAATGTAGTTATGCTGTCATGGGCAGGATGTGAATAATGCCATTTATTATAAGACAGAAATAATTCAGTGTGTGCTTCTTAAATAAGAACAACAGGAGTCTCTGTAGATTTAGAAACACGGACAAAAGGAAGGGTAGTCTGAAGTTAATTATACTGAGGGATGCTAAAGATTTGGGAGAGATATCAGTTTACCAATGGAAGGAATGAATGGGCAGAAAAAGAAATCTTAAAAAAATATCAATTGGGGTGGGGCTGAGAGAGTTCAAAATGCGTTAAAGATAGGAAATAGGAAGAAGAAGTCCCTTAGACCGTATACATGCTTTGATGGAATTGTTTCTCAACAGGTAATTATCTTTAAAAGTTGGAGATGGAGGTAAAAAAAAATGACATAGTCAAAGGAAAGAATTGTGGCTGTGAAGTCTAAGTTGACATATAAGCAGATGTTCAGAGTAAAAGGACTTGCTCCTTATATACATTAGTTTGAGAGTCAGATTAGCAAGAAACTGATCTCCTGATACTGTTGCAGTTTCTGATGTTGCTAAGAGTTTTCATTAATTAACTTCTGATCAAATTCCTTCAAACTGGTGAAATGTAACTTTTGTCTTAAAATTTTCTGTCTTTGCCTACTTGATGTTTTTTTTCTTTCTCTTTTGTTTAGTGTTGAATAGTGTCTTGTCACATTCTTTGAAGGTCTGCCTAAGCACTGGGGTTACACAGCAAAAACAGTTTGGCATGATCATATACTTCAGAAAATTGGGCAACAACTGGTCTGTAGTGAAAGCAAAAGTATTTTGAAACATTTCAACAGTATCAGAGTCGCTGATTTAGAACCCATAACCATTTGGTGTTAACTATATATAATAAATAAGTATGCATCTATAATTAATGCATGTGCCTTGAGAGCAAGTGATGAAAACTGCTCAGTGATTTTGGGCTGAAGGAGTGACAGCGTGCACCTGATGGAAAAAAGTGGTGAAGATGATTAGTAAATAAATGAATGTGGGTACTACTGAATGTGGGTACTACTACAGAGTTTTTTAATTTAGCACTCATTTGTCTGGCTTTTAGGGGAATCACTATGTTGAGCATCTAGAGTTTTTCTTCCATAACCGTTACATTTAACGTGTTCTTTTTTTTAAAACATCTTTATTTGAAAGTGTAACAGATTCCACTATAGCAACAGACAGTAAGCAATAAAGATTCATCTTTCTGCCTGACCTTATAAAATGTTTTCCAAATCTCACATTTCACGTTATCTGTATTATACACATCATTTCCCACATCTTTATTCTCACTAAATAACTACTAATCCTTCCTTTACCCTTAACATAAACAATGTTCATGTTCCCTTCCATCTTCCGCTTGGTTATTCTCAATTAATTAACAAAAACACAAACTATGTATGTTCTCCTTGCCTCCACTTATATCTTTGCTCAACCCACTGTTTTCTCTTATATTATTTGACTGGGTGCTAAGCCTTCAATTAGGTGGATTTGGCATAATCATTAATGTCTTAACCTGATAAATTCAAGGTACAGGGTTTGATTCTGACCTGAAGATATTGGATAGGTCTCAAGTAGTACCTCAGAACAGTTAGCTCAATATTCACCTATAAGTTATATCCATGTTCATTTAACCTCGATCAACTTACCTTAAGCTAAGTCCTCTAACTCCATTTACTACACTTCCTATTAAGCTTTCTCAGACTCAATCCTATCAGTACACTCTGTTCCTGTTTTGCCACCTTGTTCATCATTTCCTGCTACCTCCTCCCATGTTGGTGCTTCTTGTTTTCTTTCCACTTTCTCGTATTAGCTTCTTCACTTACCATCATCAACTCACTCACTATCTCCTTACCATCTTCTGGAATTAATTCTTGATAACCCAATAAAAATAACTTTGGTGTTAAGATTTGTATTCCTGGAAAAATGTATCTTACTACCCACCCCACAATTCTCCTTGAGACCTTTTAGAACATCACAATTTCAAAAAATGTTTCCACATTCCCCCTCTCTCCTCCACCTCCAGCATGTCTCTCATACCCCTCCATATATCCCAGACCACCTATGTGGTCTGTAAAAATATTTATACAAATACTTCCAGCCAAAAATCCTAAATTTCCTTGCCCTGCAAACTCCTTGTCCCATTGCCTTCTCAGTTTCTTCAGCCTTTTACCATCCCTGTCTCCTAACCACTGTTTCCTCACAAGCGTGTAGCTAGGCAAACTCTTTGTACATTTTTTTATTTGCATCACTCATAAATTGTAGTTTTTTATTCTGTATTATGTCTACAATTGTCTAAAGCAACTCCTCCGACAACAGTTACTTAACTTGCTTACAGACAGGATTTTTAATCTAAAAAACAGTATGTTTAATAGTTTAAGAGGGAAACACTGAAAAATAATGTCTACATTTAGTGATTGCTGGGGGCGGCATTTAGAAAGGTGTACCCATCATTTTAAATACAATGTGGGCTTGAAGGCAGTAGTTTGTGAGCACAAAATGGAATTTTCTGGCTTCACCCCATTTCTCCACATAGATAAACCCTTTTATCTGTCCTCCTTCACCCTTCCTTCACTCAGTCTACTTTTCCAACTGAGAGATCTGTTTTGACCTGTTTCATTTTTTAAAATACTCCTCCAGGTGTTCACTACTGCTTGGTATTCCTAGTCCAGGTTTTCATTGAGCTGATATTCTTCCCATATCTCTCTCTACTACTTCATACTATGCCCTTCCTCCACTTGTGACCAGAATTTAACTTTATCCTGTCACGCCCCACCCCCATCTCCAAATCATATTTCTTGCTCTCTTATCTTCTTCTAGCTCACCTATCTTCATAATTCTTCTTCACCAAGCCTTCCGTAAGGATTCCTTCCATTTCACATTAAACAACCCTCTGCAGACCTTTTAACATTTCCAATTCTAATTCTTGTGAAGGCATTTTTAATAAAGTTGTAATTATGTCACTCTTCTTCTTTCTTCCCTGGCCATAAGCACATCTTTCCAATCTACTCAGTAATCATTATTCACTAATCTAATAACATTTGCTGTTATACAGGCTTGAAGTTCTAAACTCAAGTCCAGTGCAACCAATCCCCTTCTCTCCTTCAGTTCAGCCATATATATATTCACAAATGACCCTCATTTTTCTCTGTTGCACACAAAATCTGCACACTTGCTCGAGCTGTTTCAGCACCCTCTTTTCAGATAATGTTCCAAAGGTCTGTCCAGCATACAGAAATTGCATAATTATACAGATTTGCAACACTTTCACTCTCTGATCTAACTCAAGATTTATCATCTTCAATTTATTAAGTTGCCCTTTCACCTTACTATATAAATGCTATGTAATTTCTGCAGACCTGTGGACAGTGTCAGTCAATCAAATTCCTAAATATTCAATCCTGTCCTTTCCTGGCTTTCTACTCCATTTCCTCATCTTTACTTTCTGCTATCCTTATTATATTAGTTTTATCTGCATTTACCTTACATTCTGAAATCACCTGAAAGTTTCATAAAATTCTCAAAGTACCTCCTTATCCTCTTCATATTTGGTCATCACGGCCAAAATATTATCTGCATACAAAATAATTTTCATCTCCAGTTCCCACATTTATGTCTTCCATCCTCCAAATTCTTAATCTTCTCAACCAGATGTTCCAAATACAATACATACAAAAGAGAGAGGAGGCATTCCTGCCTAGTTTACCTTTCTGTCTTAAACCCTTCTGATAACCTAGTTCTTATCTTCACTCTTGCTATAGCTCCTTCATATACCTGCATAAGCCATCCTGTCCACTGTCCTGGAAACACATATCTCTCTATTATCTAGATTTAAATGCCTTTTTTGGCATCCAATGAAACATACATTACTTTGTGATCTTTTCCCACTGCATCCTGCATGACTAATAGACTCTTTAATGAATTATCTGTTGTCCCCCACAAAAAAATGATTCTCATGAATCACCCTTTTCAAAATTCCTCCTAACCTAATAGCCTGGATTTGCATAAAACATTTGTAATCATGATTCAAAATTGAAATTGGAGTATGCCGCCATACTCAAGGGATCTTTCCTTCTTTGTGAATCACTGTTATAATCACTTCTTTCTGAGATCTGGGGGGATCTTTTCCATCGAATACCTTATTAACATAATTTCAATAGTTCCTTCTTCTTTAGCTCCCATAACTCAAGAGGCAACCCATCGCTTCCTGATGCTTTAGCCCTAGCCATTCTAATCCATGTCTGTTCTATCTCCTCCATACTAATTGGTTTAACAATGGACTGATTTTCTGCTTCTTTTCCCATTTTATTCCCCACTATTCTCCAACATGTGATGCCTCTGCCTCATCTTTTTTCCACTTTTGTATAATTCCTGATAATATTTCCAAAACACCTCCAAAAGTCTCTCCGAAGTCTCCTCTGTCTTTTCTGTTCCTTTATCTCTGACCTGATAAATTCCTCATTCTATTTCCTGTTGTCTAAGTCTCATCACTAATGCTTTGGCCATTTTGGACAATCGTATCACTGCTGCCTTCTTTGGCCATACTTTGTCATTAACCTCTTTTTGTATCCTTCTCTTGATATCTCTTTCTCTTTGGTTCTGGCTACTTTTTTATGTCTATTCATCCTTTGAATTTCTGACCATTTAGTCAACATCTTCTTCCTTTGAATTTCTGACCATTTGGTCAACATCTTCTTCCTTCTTACAAAGGAGTCTCACTCTCTAATACTCATTTCCTTTCTAATTTCCTCCCTAATTTTATACTTAATATCATCTCATTTTTCTTCATTTAGCAATTCCACTTCAGCCAGTTCCCTCTCTAAAATTTCCATCATCTTTGTCTTTTCCCTCTTTTGCAAATAAAACATGTGTACACTCTAATGCCTGTCTAATCTCTCTCCACCTTCACCCTGCAATTTTAGCTTCACTACTGCATTATCATTAAGGGTAGGTAGTTATATTTGTGTTGTTTTAATCAAATATTTGTTTTCCTACTTGATGTATACCCTGTACAGCCTAGCCCATGTATTATGTCTATGCAAGTAGAATGAGTAAGATGTCCCTATCCCTCTAGCATCTCCTAACCTCCACTTAACAGTCATCCTGATAGATACGAGAAAGTCCCTCGAAAATCTGCCTTCCTTAATCAAGTACCTTGTCATGGGTCCCCTATCTGCTTCATCTTTATTCACTGCTGTATTCAATTCTCCCATATAAACCATTATTCTTTCCTGAAATTTAACTGTATCCACTAATAAACTTTTCATTATTTTCACAGAGAAGGCTGGAGGGATATAAAGTACCAGCATTTTTAACTTCATATCCACAAATTGTCAACGGTTCATAGGTAGGTACTAGGCTATTGGCCCTAGGGCCTATATAAGCCTAGCCAAACAGTACCCTGGCTTTCGCCACCCAAGAAAATTATTTTCCTGTGCCCCTGTCGAGCAGAGCCACAGAAGTGATCCCTGTTTCAGCCACCATTCCTTAATTGTTCTCTGTGGTCTAACTTACATTTTCAGAGAACCCCCCCCCTTACTCTTTAGTATTGCTACTCCCCCTTGTCCTTTTAGTACCACATACTGAAGTTACTTCTGTAATGTATCTCAACCATCTCAGCATCCTTTGTTCCTACACAGTCATTTGAGTTTGTTCTATAGCCAAGTTCTGTGCCTTAAAATACTACAATAAGCTATTATTTTCTCCCTATTGATTTACTTCACAGTCCACTAACATTCCAAGAACAGAAACTATATGTTCTTCCCATTATCACTGATTCTAACTATTGTGCCCATTTCTCTCTTTGAGTCTATTTGTTTGACTCCTAGAATGCCTTCCCAACCTGTATCTTCTTTGGTAGTCTAATTTTTCCAAACCCCCCTTGCAGCTCATCTAACAATCCTCTTTCCTTGGAACCGTCCCCCTAACTATATACATATATATACACCAACTGCCTCCACCATCAGTATATCTAAAATCCTACCCCTACTGCTGCTTGTTTCCTCCCCCTTCTCTACCACACAATAATAATACAGGGAATCCATGAGATCTGCATTGATCTTCTCTACTCATAGACTTACCCCTCCAATTTCCATAGATCACCGGAGAATTATTCATGCTTTCTGCCATAACACATCCTAGTTTTAGAATAACTCAAACCATCTGTTTTTGTAAATTACCATGTGTTTAACTTCAGTATTCCCACCCCCTTCCAACCTGTCTGTCTTCATGGGACATGGACACTTTCCTATTTAGCCTTTATATTACCTAAAGAGCTAGTTTCCTTGAATAGCCTGTAGCACTTCTTTTCTGAAGTACATAAACAACCAACTATGCTACTTCAATTATACCCATCAACTTCAATCACTTTGGTGAAGACTTTCTCAGCCCCCACCTATCCTTCGCTCTTCCCCATGAAACATCATTATAATCTAAATCTCTTTGATCACTTCACACATTTAAACATTAAACATTTAGTCAATATTAATAAACTTGCTCATTTAACAATAACAATAGGGGAAGAGAGTGAGTGTGATATAAAAATGGGAAAAACAAAACCAACAAAAACAAAAACAAAAATTCAAAGCACCCCTAAATGCACAAATCCAACATCAAATAGCACCTTTGTTTATAATGCATGGTGAAAGTCTCATACCAGCCATCCATTTTACAAAAATGCTGTGTTTTTATCTTATAAAACCAAACCCTTATCCCTTGCCTTCTACTGTGTCCCTTTAATTGCCCAATCTACCTTTCACCAAAATATGCCCATTTAATCCCAGTAACAGTGTCCATTTGTTCTCCATTCACATTTCCCCATCCCAAGGAATAAACATATTCCCCATATCAAATAATGGCATCTGATTGAAAATGTGTACCTCTCATGTCCCCATCCTCCTCCCTTAAGTTTATGTCATCTTAATCACTCACATATGTTAACCCATTTTCCCCAACACATCTCACACCAAACCTTCCTTGCTCCACATACATCATTATAATTCAGTTCTCTTTGTTTGCTTTATACATTTAAACTTTAAAACACTTAGCACTGAATTCAATAAACCTTACACAGCTCACTAAAACTGTATGTGCATCACACTGTGAAGTGCACTCAGTAACACACTGATTTGTATTCAGTAAGTGGCTCTACACAATGTGCAAAAACCCGGTAAACATCATGGCATACCAATTACAATATAAGCAGCTGAACTGTATGGGTAATCAACTAATCCAAGATTGAGGAGCTATTCAACAAGCTATAAAGCAATTGTGTCCATTCTCTGTAGGTTTTGGCCTCAAATTCCAAAACCTATTGGAATACAGCCACAGAAACTACACTACGCAGAAAGAATCTTAGGGGCTGCTGCTGCTGTACTTCTGCATGTGTACGTGCAACAGGTTCAGCTCTATGCTGCTGCTACTAATAGACCTTGGTCAAGAAGAAGGGTATTTTGATCATGTTTAACTTTTCATGTTTTGCATGAAATGGAAATATTAGAGCACTACATGGTGGATAGAGGCAGACTACAGCAACTCTGCAACCTCTGTCATCCTCAACTGAGAGCAAGGACAAACCAAGGGAACAAATGCCTGTGGAAACAAAGGTATATAAAGAACCTAGAATTGCAGCTAGAGAAACTTTCCAGAGACCAACAGGGGACATGCTGAGGGTGTGACGGGCATCAGAATCCAAGATTCTACATCAATCCTGAATGCTATACTACAGCATGCCAGTGACTACATATAATTTTCTTGTAATGCTGAGGAGAGCTACAACTATGCAGGATTTATACCACATAAATTACTTCTCTGAATCTTGGATGCCATAGAATGCACACACATTGAGATCAAACACCACCTGGGGAACAGGGAATTGTCTACATAAATGGAAAGGGCTTCCACTCCATTAACTGCCAGGTCATGTGTAACACTAAGGGAATCATCCTTAATGCATGTGCCGGGAACCCTAGCAACTACCACAACTCCTGTATTTGGCACAACTCTTAGCTCTACTAGAAGTTTTCCAGGGGGAATATCCCACAAAGTCATTTACTGGGTGATGCAGGGTATACATTTGAATCATGGCTGATGACACTCATCAGAAACGCGCGCGCGCACGTGCACACACACACACACACACACACACACACACACACACACACACACACACACACACACGAATGCTAGAATGAAGCACATGCTCAGACAAGAAATATCATAGAGCAGGTGTTTGCACTGCTGAAGTCATGGTTCTTGTGCTTAGATACATCAGAGGCAGGCGTGCAGAACTTGTGCTGACATTTTTACTGTCTGTGCTGTCCTACATAAGATCATCCTGAGAAAACAGCTGCAACAGGAACACCAAGGGGAAGAAGCACATTTTTCACTATCACTGGCAAGGTCACCACAGCCACAAACAGGCGAGGAATCACAGAGGGAACCACCAACCACTGTGAATATCATACCTCTCAACCTCCTAGAGCAAGAAATCTAGACAAAGCCATGAGCAATGGGGGGCAAAGGCCTAAAAATTGGGACAATTTTTAAATATTGCTCTTACAAACTTAGAAAATAAATAGAATAACAGGATTTGCATTACAATTAATTTTCTGAAGGGTATGACATTTGAAACTCAAATGTCTGTCATTATTTTCTGACTACAATCGTCAATGATTTGCCAGTGACTTACTAGAAAACTACAATTTTATGAAAAATGGACCAAAAATCTGAAGCAAAAATCTGGACTCTGTCATTGTCCATGTTGGTGTGAATGACCTGAGGCATACCTCCCTGGACTACATGAAAAGAGACATGGAAGAGCTCTCCGATCATGTAACCTAGGCCGGTATGACCCAGACCCTGAGTAGCATCTTGCCCTCACCAAGAATGATACCATGGTATAAAGAAAAAATTATCAATTTCAACAATTGGCTAAGTTTCTGGTGTCATTCAAAGGGGATCCAGTGTCTGTCCACCTGGGATGACATGATCGACAAGCCACGCTGCTTCGGTAGAGATGGCTTGCACCTGTCACCCTTAGGCTTTTGAATAGTGGCCGAGGCTCTTGCCACTCCCCATAGTGCCTTTTTTAGGCAAGGCTCAAAAGACAAACCCACCGTTGTAAATAGCACAAGTAACAAAAAACTGAGGGTAATGCTACTCAATGCCAGAAGTCTAAACCTGAAAATGCATGCATTCGAGGTACTCCTCAGTATGGAGAAAATCGATATATGTGCAATAACAGAAACCTGGTTTATGGCTCCAGTGAGCACCCCAGCACTACCAGGCTACAACTCATACCATACATTTTGGCCACAGAACCCGGACCGAAATACAAAAGGTGGGGGCGTATCCATAGTCATCAAGGATGCCCACACCTCCAGGTTAGTGGCACAGCACGATGCTTCAGAGATCATCCACGTGCAACTAACAATCGGCAAAACTGCAATTCAAATTGTAGCTTGCTACAGATCACCCACTATGTCCCAGTTCCCCATTTCTGGAAACACTGAGAAACATAAAGGTCCTACCAAACACCCTAATATTGAGTGATTTCAATTACCCAAACATTAATTGGGAGAACTACTCAAGTACTAACTACCTTGCCCAACATTTCTTAGAATTTATAAACTCAAACACCCTGGATCAACTGGTCAACACTCCCACCAGAGGTGACAACATATTGGACCTGGTCATCACCAAAATGGGTGACCAGTGTTCCACACCAGAGGTCAACCCCTTGCTGGTTAGATCTGACCATAAGCAAATCACTCTGGATATCCACATTCCACCCCCACCCCAGGACAAGGAAACCACAGTGAAAAACTTTTCAAAAGCAAACTTCACATTACTTAAGACCAAGGTGGAAAGTTCAAAGCCCCTATGCTAAAAGATAACACTCTCCAAGCTGCAAAATCCTTTACTAATGCATTCTATGGGCACCTACAAGAATGCATGGATTGTGCTATCCCAAGCAAAACCAAGACTCACTCCTCCAAGAAAAGGAAACCAGTCTGGTGGGCCCCTGCCATAAACAAGCTATACAATAGAAGGAGGAAATTAGTACAGAAAAGAGTAAAATCCCAGGAAGGGAAGACATCCCTGATCAGTATCAGCAAGAAACTATGATCCCTCATAAAATCATCCAAGGCTAGCTTTGAAAGAAAAATTGCCAAGGACTCCAAAGATAACCACAAGGCATTCTTTAGCTATGTCAAGAATCTAAGTGGCAATGCTCAGATCTGCTCGGAGTTAGTACAGAATGGCACAAAATACACTGAACCGACCGATATCACCAACATCCTGGCAGACAGGTTCTGTGCAAACTCCCCCCCCACCCTCAAAAGGGCCCATAACCATACCAGAAGAATGTAGATCCCCTGAAACCACATACACACAGGTTAAAACAACCCTCTCCAAAGCCAAAAATACAGCATCAATAGGACCAGATGGTGTCCCAGGCTGTGTTCTACATATGTTCAAAGATGAACTAACCCCTCACTTAAACACACTGTTCAAACTCAACCTCTCCACAGGCTACGTACCCATAGAGTGGTGCACAGCAACAGTTATTCCACCCACAAAGGTGGAGACACAACACACCCCGGGAACTATAACCCTATAAGCCTGACTAGCTTGGTCTACAAGTCTATGGAGTGCATCATCATGGAACTCATTAACAGAGACATTGGGAACCTCCAAACACTGGACCTACCCAGTTTGGCTTTGTTAAGGGCAGATCATGCCTCCTAAACCTGGTGGACTTCTTTGAGACAGTTACCAAGGCTATAAATGAGGGAAAGGTGGTACACACAGCCTACCCAGACCTTGCAATGGTCTTCAACACCATTCCCCATTCTGGTATTATAGACATGCTCACCAGCCTGAAAATAAACCCCTACATCACAAGATGGGTTGCCAACTGGCTCATGGACAGAACCCACATGGTAAGATTTGTGGGAGCTAGGTCCGACTCTAAACCAGTTACAAGTGGCATTCCCCAGGGCTCAGTCCTCGGACCCCTCCTGTTCGGCATATACTTTTCAGAGGTACAGGCAAGCACAGGAGGACTATGGCTGACCAAGTTCACAGACAACTGCAAACTAGGGGCTATAATTGACTCTCTGGCTGACACAGACATCCTTCGAAAGGGTCTCACTGAGACTGATACCTGGTGTCAAAATCATGGCCTCAAGCTAAATGCCAAAAAGTGCATAGTCATCCCCTTTGGAAAAAACAAAGTACCCACAAACTACCACATAGGTGGTAGTCCCCTAAATACAGAAGACGTAATAAGGGATCTGGGGACACAAGTAGATAGTAATCTTTCCTTTGATAATCACATTGCCAAAGTGGTTAGAAAATCCTTCTATGTCACCCACCTAATCACAAAAGGGTTCTCATCCAGATCAAAAGAGGTCATTGTGCCCCTCTACTCATCACTCATCAGACCCATCATAGAGTACAATGCCCCATTTGGGATGTACCTTACAAGACACCTGCAACAGCTGGAAAGACCACAGAAGTACCTCACCAAGAGAATCACTGGCCTCAGACAGAGGCCGTATGCAGCTCTACTGAAGAAACTCCAGCTGTACTCGGTTGCATACTGCCTACTCAGAGGTGATCTCTGCCTGACATACAAGGCCATGTCCAACCCATAACCTAAAGAATACCATATCCCCTCGAGCCGCACGGTCTAGGGATCTAAACCTCACCATAACAATAAACAGGACGTGCTGGAGGGATAGATTCCTGTCGCAGAGACTTCCTATGCTTTGGAACAAGATTCCAATCTACATTAGGCAGAGCTCCTCACTAACACTCTTCAAGAGAAACCTTGATGAGTGGATGGGAAACATAAAGTTTACCCCGGGGATCCCTTCAGTGGCTCTGCTGGACAGAGGCACATGGAACTAATCTAAGGGGGCAGTGAAAGCCAACACATTCTGGCTAGGCTTATAAATGCCCTCGGGCAGATAGCCTAGTACCTACCTATGAACCTATGAACCTATGGACATTCTGCAAAAATCTGTACAGTTGAGAGGTATGGAGGTAGACGTAGGTGTGCACAATATGCCTTCACCCTGGCCAACAACAGATAGCACACATACTGTTAATCTAAGGGGTACAGCTTTCATCTTGTGCACATACACACAGTAAAATTGATGCCAGGCAGTGCTCATAACCTTTACTTATCCATGTAATGGATGTATACTGCTAGCATCAGACAGAGTCAGCCACAAATTAAAACAGTTGTAACTGCAGGACTCTCAAAGTAAGTGCTGAATCTGAAGCAGGAAAATAAATGTGTAAAAACACAAATGAACAGCAGATACTTGCATTCTGTTACTTGCAAATGTACCTAAGTAGAAAGCGTGCGTGTTGTCAGTCAGTATGTGACAGCACTGACTTATGTCAATAGATGTCAGCTGTTTATCAGCTAATAGGCCTCATGCATCAAAAATATATGCACTGCAAAAATATTGCTTAGTCTGTTATTATCCCCACATTCTCATAAGTGGAGCAATAAGTGGCACTGATGTATCAATGGTTTCAAGGTGTTATTCACAACAGCAAAAAATAATGTAAGAAAGCAGTACAATTTTCAATATAGCATCGCCAACAGGTATATACTAAGTACTCAGCCAGCTGTGCACCCTGTGCATCAGAAAAAATACATATATATCCCTGAATCCAAAAGATAGAAACAAGGTGATGCACAGTTACTGTCATTTGCAGTTTGTTGTTTGGGGGCAGAAGGCCAAGGCTGGCACAAAAATAGTGAGTGTGTTTGAGTTAGAAAGACAGGCAGGCAGGCAGGCAGAAATGTACCTAATTTTCAAATGACCAATGAGACAGAATGACCTGCAACTCTCATGAATGCCTCATGTACCTGTTATGTGTGTGTGTGTGTGTGTGTGTGTGTGTGTGTGTGTGTCTGTGTGTGTGTGTGTGTATGTGTGTGTGTGTGTGTGTGTGTGTGTGTGTGTGTGTGTGTGTGTGTGTGTGTGTGTGTGTGTGTGTGTGTGTGTGTCTGTATGGGCACTTGATGTGAAATGTGTGTATGAGTGTCTGCACAAACACAGCCAGGTTCTATGCTCGCTCTACATCTTGGCAAGTTAAACAGGTGTGAGCTGTGCATAATAGAGGTATCACTTCATTGTCGTTGCACCTGAGCATGAGAACTTGCTCTGCCAGGAGTTGAACTGGCACATCCATCATGCCCATGGTCAGATGTGCTGGTGCTACCTGAACATGAATGATGCCTGCTGCATGAGCTCTCCCCACGACTATGGCCACGTCCCCAACTCCATGGCCTACCATGTCTGGGTATGGACACCTCATCCACTGATGGAGCAGTGGAAGTAGTGCCACTATTGGAGCAGGATCAGACATGGCCATGCTGGCTAACAGTAGATGATGATGCTGACCTATGGCCACATGCGTGCTGTTCACCTCCCAGCAGACATTCCATCACAGACACTGCCCATTCCATCATATCATTCATCCGATCCATTGAATCAGATGCACAGCAGAGGCATTCACGCAATTCAGCCTGTACCACATCTAGATCCCTAAGCATGTCCTCAGAGGCTGTAATGGAACATGCCTGTGCCTCTATGACAGCCCTAAACATATGTCGAGTGGTAAGTAATGACACACCAGAATCGTGTGGATGGCAGACAACAAGCCTCCTCCGGGCACCCCTAACAACTCTCCTGCATGGCACCTCACCCACACTTTGGCTATGGCCCAAGTCAACTGGCATTAAAGCCACAGCAACCACACTATCCTGATCAAATGTGTCATCCTCAACCATGTCCAGTATCTGAGAGCTCAGTAGGATAGGTATGAGTAGACATATTGGATATGTCTGAAGGAAATACAGCAGATAGTTGATTCACAACCACAGTGGCAGATTCAACCTCTGCACCCCCTGACTGTGCCTCTGCTTGGCCACCTTCATCATCAATGTTTGCCGATACTCTGACATTAGGTGGTAGGAGTCCTACACATGCACTGCCAGGATCACCAGTGATAATAAGCAACAAATACAGGAACAAAATTACTACTGCACTAAATATTAAACCAATTTATATGATAACGAAGTAACACCAGTCACACAGTTGCAGACGGTACAGCAATAGACACTCATTACACCCACCTCAGACATAACAGATCATTTGGTCATATAAAAAATGAGCATTAATAAGCAAATAAACATTTGCTTACCATGTGCAGATGCCTTTACACTTTCTAGAGAGGATAGTCATGGAAGAAAGGAAGGAAGGAAAGGACAGTAATTAACCAACACAATAGGAATAACAAAGGGGAACAATGAATACACAATCCTTTATATGTCCTGTAAGAAATAGCTGAAATTGAAACTTGTCTGACACGTCCACCCACACCCATGTGTGCCAAACAACTGTATCATATAACATGATTAGCTTAGCAACAGATACAGAAAAAATACATTTCCCAAGAAGTATTAGTCAAATTATATATTTCAGTATACAAGCAAATATAAAATTTGCCATATGTAAGCTTACCTGGAAACTGATCCTGGGACACACTTGTCCTCCCAGCCACATCAGCACTGACATCAAGCACACAGTGTGCAGTTTCCCCTGAGCTGTCTGTGTCTCTGACAGTGGACAGGAACTCTTCATTTGGTGTCCATGGGGGATCTATAGCAGGAGCACACACTATAGCCAGCTGTTCTTGGGCAACTGCAGCTGCTGTCCTCCAGGCTGATGAAATCATATTTGTGGGTGGATGACACACCCGATCACAATTCTTGTTGCAATCTCCTACTGCATTGACATAATTTACTAACTGATTCCAAATCTGCATTCTAGAAGTCATATCCCCATGTCCTCTCTCAAGCAGAAAGGCTCCATGGTGCCTGAAAACCTGAAATATTACTTCATTTTCAGAGTCACTGAAAGCTGATTTATGTGAATTTTAGGCTTGAGTTCCATAATCCTATGTGACATAAAAGAGAAAAGTATAAAACACATAAAAATGACATAAACAATGTCTTACTTATGTACACATTTGTCAACATTAAGCACTAGAAACACAACACTAATGGCTAGTAGCTATATATTTTGAAATGTTAAACCTACAATTGAGTTTATAACAAAAATATTCACTTTATGTAAATGTTGAAATTTCTGTATTGAATTATGTCTTTTCATTTTTGTAACATTGTGACAAGCCAATTGCAAATATCATGGAGCTTATCTGTAAATGTTTAGCTGTATGAACTATGTTCTTTTGTATCATGTGAAATGTAACTCGCAATTATTGTGGAGCTTTTCTCCCCGAGCCTCCACTGAAAACAGGCTCTTCTTGGCCCAGTGGACTTCCCCAGTCATCAAAAATAAGTTTTAATTTAGTAAAACTGAAAGTTATGTAGTTGTCCTACCTCTACCTCAGACACAAACCAAGATTTTTCCAAACCAGGAAATATCAGTTAAGTAGTATATTATGTTTCCTACTGAAATGTCAGGGTGCCTACACATTTTAACAGAAAAATACTTGAAACACACTTTGTTCTTCTAACACAGAAAGGTGGGTGGCTTCCCTACCCTCAAAACAGCAATCAGACGAAGGTTCATACAAATCAAGAAATACTACAGAATTAATTGTTCGTATGCTTTCCACACAATTATCAAGATGTGCACACATTTACAACAGAAAACATGACTGGTAGTCATGTCTCACTGTGCTGACCACTCCCCTGGAACTGGCCTTGGGCCATCTCAGAAGCATAACATTTGTGTCAGTGAAACGTACATCACATTTCTCTCTAACAGCATAGCATATTGTCAAATCAAAAACAATTAAAAACAATACTTGTGATGAAAATGTATAACCTGTCTATCTGTGAAATGTAAATGCCTGCCAAAAACGCCTGTGCCAACTGTGAAATATAAGAAGTGCGTACAGATAACAATTCCATTTTCCCCTGGATATATAAATAGATGTGTAGCATTTTACAAAATCTAGAATGTATTTGAATAATACAAGCATACCTTATCCAAATTAGAAGGCTTATCTACAAATAAATCACCTTCAAAGAAATACCTAACTTTTTTTGTCCAGGTACAGAAATCTCCTCATCTTCAAGTTTCCTAGCTATATAGGTTCATAGGTTCATAGGTTCATACTAGGCTATCTGCCCTAGGGCATTTATAAGCCTAGCCAGAGTGTGTGTGGCTTTCACCACCCCTTAGGATGAGAATACTATACCCATTAGTTTGCTGTGCCTCTGTCCAGCAGTGACACAGAGATGATTCCTGGGGTAAACCTACGATCTCCCATCCACTCGTCAAGATTTCTCTTGAACAGAGTCGGTGAGGGGCTCTGCCTCACATGGACTGGGATTCTGTTCCATAGTGTAGGGAGTCTCTGGGTGATGAATCTGTCCCTCCAGCACGTCCTATTTATATCCGTGTTGAGGTTTAAGTCTCTTGCTCTCGTGGCTCTGGTGGATTTGGATTTTTTGAGGTGGAGCATGTCCATTAATTCCGGGTTGGACATGGCCTTGTATGTCAGGCACAGATCACCTCTGAGCAGACGGTATGCGACTGAATAGAGCTGGAGTTTCTTCAGTCGGGCAGCGTATGACATATGTTTGAGCCCCTTTATCCTTTTGGTGAGGAACTTTGAGGTCTTTCCAACTGCTGCAGGTGTCGGGTAAGGTACATTCCGAATGGGGCATTGTACTCAATCATTGGTCTGATAAGTGAAGAGTACAGGGGTACAATGACCTCTCCTGATCTGGATGTGAATCCCTTCATGATCAGGTGGGCAATGTAGAAGGTCTTCCTAACCACTTTGGCAATGTGAGTGTCAAAAGAGAGGTTACTGTCAACTTGGGTCCCCAGGTCCCTGATAACTTCTTCCATGTTTAATGGATTACCACCTATGTGGTAATTAGGGGTTACCTTGTTTTTCCCAAAGGGTATGACTATACATTTTTTGGCATTTAGCTTAAGGCCATGGCTCTGGCACCAGTTATCCATTTCTATGAGACCTCTCTGGAGGATGTCTGTGTCTGATGGCGTGTCAACTATGGTGCCCAGTTTGCAGTCATCTGCAAATTTTGTCAGCCACAATCCCCCTATGTTTGCCTGCACTTCAGAAAAATGAATGCCAAACAAGAGGGGGCCCAGGACTGAGCCCTGTGGGACACCGCTCGTGACCGGCTTAGAGTCTGACATGGCACCAGCAACTCTAACCCTGTGGGTTCTGTCCTTGAGCCAGTTTGCAACCCATCTTGTGACATATGGGTTTACATCTAAGCTGGTGAGCTTTTCTATGATGCCCGAGTGGGGTATTGTGTCGAACGCTTTTGCTAGGTCAAGGTAGGCTGTGTGAACTGCCTTACCCTCATCAATGGCCTTAGTGACTGTTTCAAAAAAGTCGACCAAGTTCAAGAGGCAGGATCTGCCCTTGACAAAGCCAAATTGGGTAGGATCCAGTGTCTGTAGGTCCCCAATGTCTTTATTTATGAGTTCCATTATGATCCTCTCCATAGCTTTGCAGACAAGGCTCGTCAAGCTTATGGGGCGGTAATTTCCAGGGTCCGTAGAAGCACCGCCTTTGTGGAGTGGGACCACAGTTGCCGTACGCCATTCTTTGGGTACGTATCCTGTAGTAAGGTTAAGATTAAACAGCAGCCTTATGTGTGGGTTTAGTTCCTCATTGAGTTCATGTAGCACACAGCCGGGGACACTGTCCGGTCCCATTGTTTTTTGCTTTAGAGAGAGCAGCTCTCACCTGGGCATCTGAGATGTTTGGGAGGCTAGACTCTGGTGGGATAGATATTTCTCCTTTTGTGGGGGAGGGAGGGGAGAAATTAGCACTGAACCTGTCTGCCAGTATGTTGGCAATGTCTGTGGGTTCAGTGATTTTTGTATCATTTTGGACTAATTCTGAGCATATCTGGGAGTTTCCACCCAGGTTTCTAACATAGCTAAAGAAGGCCTTATGATTGTCTTTTGTGTCTTTAGTTACCTTTTATATGTAGATTAAGGCCTGTCAGCACAATGAATATGCAAATTACGTGTGAACTAATTAGAATGGCTGAACAACAAACTTTTGACTTTGTGAAGCAGATGTAAACATGGTGCTAGCTCTACACCACTGTTAGTTGCTAATGGCTTGTGACTGTGAATGATTAGTGTGAGAGAAAAGCGAAACACAGTAGCAATTTAGATAACCTTCCCTGCATTGGGTGTGTCACTGAGGATACACTTCCAAAGTATGAAACTAACTTCAACAACCGTTTGAATGACACACAACACACATTTATCTGCTTTTGTTCAATAACGTCCAAGTCTCCTGCCTGTGATGAAAAATGTGTTTCACTGTCTTGTATTTTATCATACAGTTAAAAGGAGGATATTAAACAATGCACTAAAGACAGCATGCCTCAGATTACAGCAGAGATAAGAGATGAATGAAAAAAAAAGGAAAACAAGAAGAGAGAGCTGCATTTGTGCAAACATATTCATAAATGGTTCTGTGATCACTCATTGCACTAAATATGTAAGTCACACACAGACAACCAGATGAGAACATACAAGTGTGTTAGCATATTCGCTGTTAATACTGTAGAGGAAATGTGAATTGCTTGTATACACATAATTTGATTGTCGCTACAAAGTTGTATCTGTGGTAAAGAGAGATAACACACTCCCACTGATTTTGTAACTTCATTAGTCTGACAGTTCAAATCCAGAGCTGTGCAATTCTTTAACAAATGTTTTGATTTTTTTCTCCCTCCTTAACATTTGTGCAGTGTGTGGCTTAGCTCAAATATGGTGAAACACATAAATATTTAAAAATGAATGTCAGTTGCTTTAGGAAGTACAATCATGCTTAATAGCACTGCATGGTGGTCAGCACCTAGGATAATAATGACAGCATAAATTACACCTGCGAACCAACTGTGTCTAGCACAGCTTTATAAAGGCACACAATACATAAGACAGGTAGATGGTTGTTCGAGTCCCACAATTTTATGATAAAAGATCATAAACATTCTTTGCAATAATTATGTGTATTATCTTCTGCCTGTAATATTCGTAAATTGTTTGCCTGTATGCAAACATAGTTCACTGCTGCAGAGTAAAAAGGAACATTGTTACTTGCTAAAATGAACCACTGTTACTTGTTTCACCTTCCTTCGAACAAACACACCAAGCAGCGTTGCATGGCAGTGAACAATCTGAAGAGTACTCAGTGTAAAAAAATACACCTGCTGCCTAGCTTTACCTGGTGCACCAGGTGTAAGTTCATGGCCACAATACAGGTGAGCGAAGGTTCTAATCCAGCACACTCCAATTTTTTTAAATGGTGTTCCACTGTAATTTATATAAAACATAATAATATAAAGATAATTATACATAAAAATGACTATATATAGCAGGTTAATTGAGCATACATATGCTATCATATGAATTACATGTGTAACTAGGAGTATCATGACAATTTTTTTTTTACCTGGGGGGGACTTCGTACTTTATAGACAGTCATCTACATAATTCACATAACTCAAGTATAGCTGTAAAACAGAATGCATTCTGTGGTCTGACCCAGAAGTCAGAATTCTAATCTGAAAGTAATACAAATATATACATTTCCAGTATATTGTCATAAATTACTCCTGCATTACACATGAAAATACATAAACCAGGACCTTGTCAAGTTACACACACACACACACACACACACACACACACACACACACACACACACACACACACACACACACACACACACATTGTTAACTGAAGTGTAGCACCACTAACACTTTAATGTATGTATATAATTAATGGCCATGTTTGACAAAACTACTTTTGTGGCAATGAGGATAAAACACCTATGTGGAAGTCTAAGTATTGCCTATTTTACATAGATTTGAATCTCATATTGTACAACTTAATTTTATCAGTGTGTAAGACACAACAAGATATGTGTCAAGTCATAAAATTGTTACCTCCAATTCATGTCTTAAAAGTCAAATCATTTAACATATCAGTTTTGACCACTGTACAAACTTTTCTCGGGTATAGCAGCAGACAAAGCAAAAATTAATGCCCACTGTCACATTACCCTTCCTATTTTATAAACTGCCTTCCTCTCTGTTTGGCAATGTTGCTCTCCATACACCATCACACAAACGTGGTTGGCATGGTTGTGCGGGTTTGCGCAATGGTCATAAAATGCAATATCATTAATTGGCAGGAAATCACTTTAATTGTTGTTGGATGACCTGTGCAGACGTGGCAGGAGCTGGGAAGGATAGTGCCTAATTCAGAGTCAAGAGTATTCATTGCACTCCTCGTAAAGCTCTACAGCCATAGGCTGCTGCATGGGGATTATACTGGGTCTCAGTGTAAGTCTGAGGCTTGGAACAGTCTAGCAAGGCTGTTTCCAGTGCTACTGGCATTCCATGCACTGGGAAGCAATGCAGGCATCATTTTAAAGACCTGAAATGGTACAAGCAAGGGCAACTTAACTAGTGGCTGGCTGAGTTTAGGACTGCTGACCTCCCACAGTTATGTAAGTATACAGATAAAGAACCATTTACTGATGTAGAAAGCTGGAGATAGCCAAAACTGGTTTGTATAATCCTTTCATGTCTCTTTTTCAACCCTTCTTTATTTTTTAGCTGCTCAGGAGGTTTCAGTGAACAGAGCACATGATGAATGTTTAGAAAGACTCAGAGATACAAGAGGTATCTATGCAGCACAAATGAACATTATTTTATTAAAATTATTGCTCTTCCATACATTTCTAGCAACTTAAGCGTACATATCTTCATTGTAAAGGCAACCGTACATTCTTTATTCTGTAGCTCATGGTAATTGTAGGAGGCAAGTGTAATAGTGTATTCAGATTTGGTGGGTTCAATTCCCATTAGTAACAAATACATTCTAATTATAAAAAAATCCTTATTTCATATTAATTTCATCAAAATTGGCATAAATGCCATGTTGTTAACTCAATCTGCATTAACTTTAAAAGCATATATGCAATATATGAATATTGCAAGGACTATTTGTTTACATTCGCCATCATATTTTTGCTTTTGAAAGTTCTACAGTTAATACGATATAAAAGTATATTTAATTGTAAAAAAGAACGTATGTCACATAATAATGGTTCTAATATTTTTTTTCCCTCACCCCACCCTTTAACTCTCTCTCTCTCTTTCCTTTTTATATGTGTGATCACACTGTCTTGATGCCATACTTTTCTGCCCACAAACAAAATATTTTTCAGAACAGGGAGGTGGGCCAACTTCTGCGACTCAGCCTATCACCCCTCCACTGACTGCCACACTAACACCCAGCACATCTGGGATCCTTCCTGGCAGTACTGCCTTGCTGTACTAAAGGAACACAGAGTTAAAGTAGAGTAAAGGCAGTGCTATGAAACATTTACTCTGACATTTATTTAGAACATTGAATGTAGACAAATGCAAATCCCAACATGGGGTGTCAATATAAATCACTCGACTGATGTTTATTTTTATACAGTACTTCACTGTATTTCTTGCTTCTCACACTTGCAGGCATTATTACATTTACTTATGTAATGCCATCCTGATACCGTGTATAAAAAATTGAGATGGATTCAAACCTTGTGTCATTTGGGTTCTGAACATGAGTTCACTGCTCTTACACCTGTTGCTACAGGGAAAGCTATGCAGCTGTTTTTTTTTTTTTTTTGCATTCAGTACTGTTCAAAGTACTGATGGCCACCCCTCACTACTTAGCCTGTTTGCACAAAGGAAGGCTAATCAATAGAAATATTACTACTTTCCCATTTAAGCAGAGAACCATGTTTGTCACAACGCCACACAAATGGGGAAAGCAATAGGAACAGTTCTTAATGTTATAAAAGTTATGACACAACATTTACAGTATAAACTACAGTATGAATGCCATGACATCTGTCAGTTATCTCTCCCATAGCATATATGCATAATATTTTCTCAAACTGAAGTTGTATTTTTTAAATGTGAATCTCACATGGGCAGACACTTTGCCATCATTTGCACATATCGGTTTCGCACAAATGCGCCAAGTTAATTGTTGTTTGGCATGTATTACTATGTTTATTGCCAGGTCATACTTCATCCCATTCAAAGGCATTTAAAAACACAACAAAATGGAATGTATTTGTTAGTCACTGAAGACATATTTACTCAGACTCATGTGTGACTTGCACATATGCACTTCAAAATTGATATGTCAGTAATACATCTAATGTAAACTACAATACCGAACTATAGAACAAAACTGCATTGTTATATTTATTAAAACTTTATACTAACAGTAGACATTGAAGTTGTCTGATACATGTCTTACTGTGGACATGAATTCATTACAATATGAACAGTCATACATCAACACATGCATTCATGCTGTTTATCAGATGTGTTTGTGTGTGTGTGTGTGTGTGTGTGTGTGTGTGTGTGTGTGTGTGTGCTCGTGTGTTATTGTGTGTGTGTGTGTATGTATGACTGAGTATGTTATGTTGGCAACATATTGATACATGTATGTATCAGTTCTGCAACATACACTCATGACAGGTTATTGTATATAGGTTAAGAGGCTGTCTTTTTAAGCATCTGTGCACATTGCATGCGCAAAAGCAAATCCAAAGGCCACATTTTGCACACCAGTCTCATAACTGCAACATAAATGATTATGTAAACCTCTATAAAGACCACTATGACAAGGGAAAAATGAGACTTTGTTGATGGTGTGAATGTTACCTACTGTGTTCTTCAGTTTGAAATAATAGGTAGGGATTCAAATTGCACAACATACAAATTGTTTGTGTACCTGTATGTGTAAATGTGTATGTACATAGTTAAAAGAGCATGACTGTATTTCCTGCTGTCATCACTCAACTCTCATAGAGAACAAACCTTTACAGATGTACATTTCTTCACAGCAAGTAAATACAGGCCTCACAAAATACACCAATGATGACATCTGCTATAAAGTGTTCTGCAACAGAGTCAGACTTGTTCCATGCCATTTGGTTTAAGTATTGTGCTGTCTAGCTTCTGTAACTAGTTAGGTAAAGGTTCTACTTTCACTGCAGTGTGTGTGTGTGTGTGTGTGTGTGTGTGTGTGTGTGTGTGTGTGTGTGTGTGTGTGTGTGTGTGTGCATAGCCAGAACAGCATGAATCTGTGTTCTACTGACATCACTCAGGTATCAATGAGAAAAAAAGTTTTACATTCGTACATGACTACACAGCAAGTTCATACAGCCATCCCAACATCTTCTTCCCAACATACACTGATGATGTCATCTGCTATAGTGTTCTGTGACACTTTAAAAGTCAGTTTTGTGTTGTGGCACTTGCATTAAGTACTGTGTTCTCTGGCTTGTATAATTAATTAGACAAAGATTCTAATATTATGGTTGTCAAATTCTGTTTGTGTTTAGTTAGCTCTCATTTTGGAGACCTTTTTAGAACAGCATGTGAGACATTCCTACTCCCTTCTTCATCCCACCAAACACTGATGATGTCTTCTGCTATAAAGTGTTGTGTGACATATAAAAGGCAGACTTATGATGTGGCACTTGCATTAAGTGCTTTGTTCTCTAGATAGCTAGGTAGGGATTAAAGTATCACTGTGGTTGATATGTGTGTGTGTGTGTGTGTGTGTGTGTGTGTGTGTGTGTGTGTGTGTGTGTGTGTGTGTGTGTGTGTGCGCGTGTGTGCAGTTAGCTTACATTCTGGAAACCATTTTAGAACAGCAAGTGATACACTCCTACAACCATCTTCTCACTAGACACTGATAATGTCATCTGCTATAATGCATTGTCTGACACAATGAAAGGCAGACTTGCGTTGTGGTGGAAGTATGTCACATAATTGAACCACACTTCACCAAAACTCTTCATTGATATGAAAAGAGCAAACATTCAATAAAGTGAACATTCAAATCAGTGAAAAATACCACAGGGAAAGGAAGGACTTGGTCACCTTCTACACAAAACACTCCACAGTATGTCAAACCACCCAGGCAAGGGTATGTGCCCCCAAACCCCACCAACTATATATACCAAGTCTGAGATGACACTACAGTGGGGAAAAGAGCAGTTTCCTAGCATTGGCCAACTGCTTCCTTTCCCTGTGGAATTTTTTGCTGATGTGAACATTCACTTTATTGAACATTCGGTCTTTTCATCTCTACAAAATGGGTTTGATCGAAGTACTGTTCGATTATGTGACATAGACCCATTGTGATGCATGCATTAAATACTGTGTTCTGTAGATAGCTTGGTAGGGATACTATTCTCACTGTGAGCAACTTGTGTGTATGTTCATTCTACTATCGGTCTTAAGATATTTTTAACACATCATGTGATACTACAGCTATGTCATCCATCTTGTCCACTTCTTATTATAAACGGACATTTCTGGTGTGATCCTCTCTAAAGTTCACTCTGACAGTGTTACACTCATATATCTGTATTGGCACAAGTGTTAACTATTGTCATCTCTAGCTTGTGTAGTTGATTTGTGGTTCTAATCTCACAGCAGACTATGTGTGCATATGTTCATTCAAATATAAGTGGGTAGACTTTGAACCTCTTTACTAGCACCATTGTCAAAAACTGGACTGTATTACCAAGCCATATAGCCTCTACTACCTCCACTTCTCATTTCAAAAAGCTCCTGAAAGCCCACTATCTAAACGACTGGCTATGCTCATGTCAATCCCCAGGTTAATCCATACCAAAAGATTGTTTCAGAGCTTCAGCTATGTATAAACAGTTTTCTCCTGAAAGCTTGTTAACTCATTAATATTTACCTTGCTGAAATTATAACTGCAAGAAATATGTTGTTTTAAGTTTATTTTGTACCTCAGTGATTGTCACTGTTATGAGCTGTAATATTTGCCATATTGTATGAATGCTATATGCATGATATATTATCTCTCTATCATGTATTGTATTGTATTGTTTTGTGTTATTTGTGGAGCTTTTCTGCCCGGGCCTCAGCTGAAAATGGGCCTGTGTCCAGTCGGACTTTGGCAGTAAACAATTCTAAAATAAAATAAATAAATAAATAAATAACAATCAATATGAATCAACATCTCCCTCCCAACATCCTCTTTTCAGCATGTTCTAATGCTGTAATCCTCTATAAAGTGCACTGTGCTAATGTAAAGTCAGACATCTGTGGTGATGCTACTGTTCCATTTTATGGAATCCAGTTTGTATACCTACACAGGTCTAATGTTCAAATCTGGCCTCATTCAACTGCTGTATGTGTGATTAGTAGTATATTGCTGCCATATATGATTCTTTGAATCTCTTTTCATTTGACTCACACTCAGGATAACCTTTAACATAGCCCCATGAATCCAAGATACCCTAATTCCCTGTGATGGCATGACATATTTTCTGCAGATCAATGGATGATGTCATCATGTCATAGATGCATACATACATCATGAAGCACAGCCCTTCCAGGATTCTCTGCAAGCCATCTACAGACCACTGGATGTGTGACTGCTCATTCTATCATGGAGTGGTTTACATGTCACATATGAATAGAGGCAGTATGTAATACATTCCCAAACATACACATATCATATACATATAACCCTACTATCTACCATCATGTAGATATGACAATTTTGGTTTAAATGCTATACTAATGGCTAGAATTTTATGTGACATCGGTCATTAGCCTAGTAATTTCCTATGACCCTATGAAGATTGCACATGTCCCTGTTGCTGTCATATACATGTGTTTTGTTGTGCTGTGGATGTACAGTAGCCTACAACAGTGCATTCCAGTCTGTGTTTTGAGATAATGTATTGATGGAGACTGCTGCCATTTTATTACACATTCCTTTCATAGCAGCTGAAGAAATATGACTCTTGAGGACTGTTGACATGGGATGATGCTATGTGTACTGTTGCCTTAGTAAGGCACGCATTCTTGTAGTGGAGTATATTAACATTCTCCACATGTCTCATTCAACCATCTCAGTGACACTCGCAGTATGCCACATGTGTGCCTGTGTATACCTACCATCATGAACTGCTATTTGACATACAGCAATATTAGATGATACTGATTACATGGCCACATGTACCTTGTTTCATCCTCATATTGTAGTGTTGTTGTATACACAAACATAACCAGGTCAGATTAAAAAATGGTGATTTATGGGTCACTTTGTCCCTGTAATAAGTTTTAAATTGGTAAGGCCATACATCAACTTATGATAAGGCTATATGAATACATCTGAGATGTCAAAAATAATTCACTTACCAGCCCTGTAGTGTCACATTTTTTTTCAATTATGACAATAGTAATTCAGATTTATTGAAGTACTTTATAATGTATGTATTGCCATACTCTAACTTATTTAGATCATTATAATATGTTATTACAGAAGGAGGCATGGTTTATTTTCACTTATGATACTTTGCAACCAAAGGTCCTTAATAATGAATTAGTTATGAAATATTTAATATAACAGCTTTGTAAGGATCTTGGAACCTCATTTCATAGAAGCTAGGATATGTGTATTTTTGTATTCAACTGGTTTATTATTATTATTATTATTATTATTATTATTATTATTATTATTATTATTATTATTATTATTACTATTATTATTATTGTTATTCTCTGAATCATTTGTTTCAACATAATTATTTTTGCTTTATGTTTTCATTTTAATTCATATGCATTCTGGTACATCTATTGTTCTATTGTTCTATTTAGTGATGTTCTAATTGATGAACTATTTAAGTGCTTTACTGTGATTAAAACATTTCAACCTTGAAGGCATATGCTGAGGCACTAGTTAAATTTTTGGTTTTACACATTGTTCCTGATTTCTAATAAAGTTGTGTTTTTTTGTGCCAGACGATGTTTTGCTAAATTTTGGAGTGTATAACAGTTTATATTTGGCAACATTTGTAATATTGTAAACCAGGTCAGATTTACTTGCTGCCTTGGGGAATTGATTGTATGCACAATTGCATTACTATTCTCAAGGGGATTATTCAGGTGTTGCCCAACGGCATTGAGTGACTGTCAGCATTTTTGTTATTAACTGTTCTGCATGAACCACATCCACCTCATTTGTAATGTGCCTTATATGGTATCAGGGCCCTCACACACAACTTCCCAATGATAAACATATAGGTATATGATGTGCAACTGATGTAGTGATGTGAACTAGGTGGAGATGTATGACTCTGTTAATAATTCCACTGTGTGCCATGTGATGCATACCCAAGGTTATATTTGGTGGTGTGGTCAAAGATCTTTTGTTAAGTAAGTGCAACATCTTAAGGAGAATACGCAACTATGCATGCATATAGTTGTGGATGTCACTACCAATACTCAGCATGAGGCAACCGGCAACCTGTTAACTGACAGATTTGGATCAAACTTCACCTTCCCAGACCACACTACTCATCACACAATGTGTACAGACAAACATTACTCATCATATTTTCTCAAGAGAGCAGTTTGTCTGTGCACTCTCTAAGGCTAAAAACATGCCGTTAATGAGCCCTGGCAATATCCCATGTTGCCTTATCAGTAATTTTAAAACATGTTCTAGCAGACAAAGTTGGCAGGCTATTGTCTGGCAGAATGGTGGACAGCAACAGTCATCTGTGTGAACAAGGGGGGAGGGCATCACCTGACACAGGTAATTATAGACCCATAAGCCTGAGTAACCTCATCTGGAAGCCAATGGAAAGAACATTTTTCTTTGATAAGGCTAGATCATGTCTGTTAAATCATCTTTACTTCTTCAAGAAGGACTCCAAAGCCATGGATGATGGACAGAATGTGTACCCCACCTAACCTGACCTGGCCAAGGAATTTAACACAACTCCACACTCAAGTATTACACAGAAACTACCTCCACTGGCATAAACCAGTATATCACCAATTGAGTAGTGTGAATAAATTAAGACACTGTCATCTGTGCTAGCATGTCAGGTTGAGTTTTTGTACATAATTTCAGATTAACCTGTGTATTATATGCCAGAATAACTACCTATGATATTGTAAATAATTTCTTACATGCTGATTTATAATTTGTTTGTACAGAATGCTTTAAAGACTTGAACAGTGCTCCTTTACATTTCTAACTGCACATATTTGTGAAGATGATTCTAAATGCAAATTGTCTCAGGATCAGATGATCTGTAGATGATGTTATCAGAATGTTGACAGTTGCAATGTGTTACTGTCAGAAGCTGAATGACAGGAACTTTAGTAAGCAGCTGTTGGTTGATTTTCAAAATATGAAATGAAAATTAGAACTGGAACAGTTGTGACAGGCTAGTCTATAAAAGAGCCTTCTGAAGGCAGTTGAAGTCAGTTAACAGCCAGTTATAGTTGCCAATTGCAGTTGTTAGTTGTTCACAATTGTACTGTCCAGTGGATACTCAAAAGAACTCACCAAGAACTGTAGGCTTGCCTTTGCTCTGTTGTAATAATTTAGTTTAGATCAGGGGCAGTGTTCTTTAGGAATAGGAAATTTATAACTAATCAGTTAGAGTTTTTCCTAAATGTTGGATTTGTATCCTTCAGTATTGATTTCATTTTCCTGGTGATGGAGTTCTGTTTGTTTATTGGAAATTACTGTTTTATATTTTTAATCATCTTTGCACATTGTTAAATATTTTTTATTATCTTACATTATGACTGGTCAAGCAGTGTTTCCTTTAGTGATTTAAGAGTGCTTATACTTGCCTTGATAACTTCCCAAGCCAATCCGAAAGCCTGGCTGCTTAGGTCATTTGCTATCATTTGTTTTAATATCTAAATTTTACAATTGGACACCCTTTTAAAAGGGCACGAAAAGTGTTATCATATTATTTTGGGGAAGGGACACAGCTGTAAATCTGTGTCAGGATGTGATATGTGAGATTTAATTTATTTAAGTGTGAGTGTATCAGCAGTCTTAGACTGGGACACATTGCTCTGAAGTGTATAATAAGGATTTACATTAAGGGTGGACAGAAGTGTATAGTTCAGTCCCAGGTTATAGAGTGTGTTCCTGTTGTGCTGTTAGGGGAAAATTGTGAAATATTACGTCTTTCTAAGTGACAGTCTCACACTGGAGTCAGTAGTGAGGATTGAAGCTCCTTAGTTACTTACCCAGGATAATAAGGGATGCCAGATTATAGCTGGCATTCAGTAGGAATATGTCCAGACATCACAAGTAGCACAATATAACACCAACAGGACACATACTGTCCATGTATGTGAGTTATCCTCAAGCAATAAGTCAGTGAATAGTGCAGTGCCACAGGGTTCTGTATTAGGCCCTTTCCTATTTGATATGTAATTCACAAAAGTCAAGGCAAAGTTAGACAGCCTTTGTCCAATCTAATTTGCAGATCACTGCAAATTGTGGACAATCCTTGAATCTAGTAATGGTATTGATATACTGCAGAAAGTATTAACTGATAAAAGTGTTAGGTGCCAGAGCCATGGAGACACAATAGAAATGTCCAAAAAAGCCTAAATATTGCAATTTTAACTTGAATACCCATGCTAATTACACTATAGACAGCACACCCCAATGACTGGAGCCAGTGGTATGTAATCAGGGTACTCACGTAGATAGCAATTGGAAGTTCAACCACCATGTGTCTACACTGGTGACAAATCTCTTCAATGTGTCACAACTCATAAGAATGAGCATGTCATCCAGATCAAAGGACTTCATAATTGTATTCTACTTGGCCCTCATCACAACAGTAATTGAGACCAATGCACCCTTTTGCATGTAACTCAACACACATCTGTGACAGCTAGAGCAATACCATAGATTTTGCACAGTGAAGATACGGGGTATAAAAGATGTGGAAAGATTGAAAGGCATATTTCTATGTTTTGTCCCCTACAAACTACTATGGACTGATTTTTGTCTGCCCTACAGGGCATTCTACAATTCAGCCCTGATGAAAATGTCACACATTGTTAAAGCAAACTGCACAAGGGTCACTTTTCAAAGGCTGTTATCCTAGCCTATGACATAATTAACAATGTCGGAAATATAGAAACATCTCTCAGACATTGCACCTTCTCTGGAACAAGCTTGCCATTCACATAAAGCAAAGGCTTTCCTGACCCTATTCAAATCCAACCTACATCAATGGACAGTTAATGGTAATTGTAGTCATGGTGTTATGCTCATGTCCCTCATGGATAGAGGAAGGTGATCTTAGATAACATAGCATAGACTCATAAATGTGTGAAGTTTGCTCACATAGCTATTTAAAATTATGAAACTCATGTTAAAAATGGCTGAGATTTTCTGCATGTTGGAACATTAGCCTATACTCTCCTATGAACATATGAAACAATGGAGTCCAGTTGTGTCCTAGGTACAGCTATATTGTGACTGTACAGTGTCACAGCTGTAACAGTACATCACATCAGTATTACCACCTGATAGTGTCCATGAACACATATGCATGCATATCAGGATTTCATGCCAGTGTAACAATTTCCATGTCAATGTCAGGGGGACAGTCATCAATTGACACAAAGCTTGATGTCTGACATGTGCTTCTACAGTGTGTTCCATGCATTATTTGATATTTCAGCAATATCACAATGACATCTTCCTCCTACATTGACACTAGACTTTACACTGCTGTAATTTCTTTGCACATGGGCATAGTTGATGCATTGCCATCAGTTTCACGTACTGCTGTATAATTCATTATAACACACCACTTCTTAATTCACTCATCAATTGCAGATGCCTTAGACAATATCCATTACTGTTTCATGTCACCATACCTCTCAGCTGTCCAGATTTTCACAGAATGCCCAGATTTTTGCCTCATATTTTGGTCTGTTTCACCAAAAATTGTGTTTTCTGACAAAATAATGGCAAATCATTCAGGGCTGAAGCCAGAAAATAATGACAGACATTCCAATATTTGACTTCATATGCTTTATAAAATTCATGCTAATGTAAAACCTGTTATTCCATCAGCTTTCTAGGTTTGTAAGAGTAATATTTAAAATTGTCCCTATTTCTGGGCCTTGGTCCCCCATTTTTTGGCTTTGTCCAGATTCCTTTGTCTAAGAGGTTGAGTGGTATGCATTTGGCACATGCATGCAATACCCAGCTTGTGTCGGGAATCCACTTGTAATAGTGTGTTGTTTGTAAGGGTTGTTATCCTTATAGCAGATACCTATGTCAGCCAGGTATGCTTTAGTCAAGTGTATTATATTGGGCACAGTAAGCTTGCACACATCTTGTCCCATACAGAGCTATGCACATCACTATTAGCACAGACTTCCCTTCAAGGTGTTGTACAAAATGCATGTGTGATATGTATTTCAGTGCTGTACCCAGTGAATACATAGATCATTGACAATACTGATGGTGTGGGTTTGATTCTGGCATATGTGGCTTGTGGCTTATGTGTAATGCAACCTCTCAAATGGCCAGGACTGAATTCAACACTGTCCCACTTCATCCCTCCAAAGACAGGTTATTTTTGGAATAGGGTTAGTGACTTCACCTTACAGAATACTGACAATCATTATAGTTTTACCTGTCTGATACTGCAGAACATGTATAATAACTTAAACTCACATATTCTGGTAATATCAGAAATTAATGTTTTCAGTATTTTAAAATTGTTTCTGATTGTGTCTGCTTCTGTCAGCAGTTGTCCATGCGTCTGTTGCTTATTTCTCCATGATTGTTTGTGAAGCATGCTGACATTTCAGTCATATTCAAGCAAGTCATTTTGCAGAATGTGTGCAACCCCCTATTGTATATAACATTCTTGCTATATGTCTTCTCCAGTCAGTGATGTTTATATCACAACCATTCATCTACATTTACATATACCTTTGTTTGACAATCACATATATAAAACAGTATAAGAAACTTCTCTGTATGGAAGATTTTCATATATATATCTAGTTAATCACTGTATATTAATCAGATCAGATAATGGTAGTAGAAGTAACAAACTTAAACTCATCCTATGTCAAAAAATAATAAAAAATATATAATTTGAAATATTATGCAGAATTCCTAAGAATTCAAAAGTAATCCAAACAGGGCAGACAGTCTTTTTCCAATCGAAAATCTTTTTATTAATTACATAAACAAGCGATCCAAATAAAACAAAAATAATAGAATAGTAGTTTCCTCACAAGCTTTCTATATATATATATATATATATATATATATATATATATATATATATATATATACATATATATATATATATACTTTTTATCAGGGCAAGGGAGTGGTTTGTTGTGCTGTAAAACACAATGTATTGGTATACATGTTAAAGTCACATCCCTGCCCCATCAGTGTGACATTCGACCTGGTCCTGCCCTACTTAGTAGCTGTCATAATAATATAACCCTTATGTACTTTAAATAAAATTAATAACGATGTGGTACATCTTATTTAACTACATTATTAAGTCTGTGATTTTATCCAAGACCATATACTACATGGCTGGAAATATATAAATCTTAGACCATTTGGCAATCTAAAAATATATATAAACATATGCATATAGATTTTCATGTAAAAAAATCCATTGTGCAAATCATATTCTGTTTCCATAATCTATTGTTAAGAAAGATTGCTTTCATCCTTCTAGACTTTGTCAGGTCTGTGTACAAGAACTCTAAAAGCTATCTACAAAAAATATTATTGTATAAGTAGCTAGTATTGTTATTGCACATCATTTCAAATAAAGTAGAAAAAAGAACAAGCAAAAGAAAAAATGTATGATGATGGAAACAAAATATATACTTCGATTAAAAATAATTTAACATGGTATTTAAAACTAACTGGAAGAATAAAATAAAATAAAATTTGTTGTTTGAGACTTTGAGGATACCACAGTGATTACTTGTTTTTTTTGGTTGGCACAATCACATATACTATCAAGTGTGATGATATAAATATACTCATAGTGGAGGTGTAAATGACAGTATATACTATGCTATGTAAATATGTACTTAATTTTATGCTACTTATTTATCTTGGAAGTTTACATACAATGACATATCCTATTTTGTGTACATCACCATATTTATTGTACATGTCCTCTTCCTCTTTCTTCATTCCTATCATTTATGTCTATGGCCATTTTAATCAGCACGCTTTCCCTGCCTAGTGTTGTATTGTATTTGCCCTTGCTGATCACTCCAACATCCAATATTTCATTATGCAAGACCTTGTTGTAGTATATATTGCACTGGGTACACTTTTCTGTAATGTGCTTTTACTGCAGTCATTGCAGTAATTTCACTCCAGTAATTTCACTCCTGGTATTCATTGTGGCTGTCCACACAATCCTGTAGAGCAAGATTGCCTGTAGACAAACTTGTATGCATGTTCCCCCTGCGTTGTGCTGTTCTGCATGGTTTCCTGGCTGGCAACACAAACCTCTCTTATTTGTGTATGAACGATGTGTGGTATGCATATGCGACTGGCGCTGCTGCTCATCTCCGAAACATATAAACTCCAAGTAGGCTTTGTGAGAAGCATACACATAGTTTATTGACTCCACTGGATGGTCAATATTAACAAACTTGTCCATTTAAAAATTGGAGAGGAGAGGAAGTGAGGGAAGCATAAAAAAAGAAAAAAAGAAAACAGAAATTTCCAACATCACACAGGCCATTTGTTTATGAGTTATGGCAAAAGGTACATGTCATCTGTCCATTTTACAAAAATGTTATATCTGCCTCTCACAAAACCAAAGTCTTGTCTCTTACTATCCACCATGTCCCTTTAATTGACTGATCTTCCTTTCATCAAGATATGTCCATTTCAGTCTCACTAATGGTGTCCATGCATACTTCATTTACATTTCCCCACCCTAGTCTATTTTTCCTCATTACTTCTTCAGCAATGTTTCTCCTCTATGACAGCTTCACATGTTGATCATATTGACTTTATCCCTCAATTTCTGCTGTTCCCAAAACATTAGGAACAGAATTTCTTCTATATATCTGTTCTCTAAGTTCTACTCTGGCTCCTCCTTGTTGCTCATTCATTGTCTCAGATGTGGGCAACTCCTTCCTCTTATTCTCTGCCTTTTTTAAGAAAGTCCTGCATTTTCATAAGGGAGCCAAATTACTCAACTGACCCCTATGTAAAAACCTTCATAGTGGCCAGGTATACTCATTTCCAATGCATGCTCTTCTCCTTTAGCACTCTGATTGCCAGCAGAAAGGCATTCCTCCTTTGCTTGATCTCATAAGAATAGTCTTGACAAAGTAAATGTGCTGATTTCTTATTTTTATTTGGGTTCCAGGTCTCCATAATTCCTTGAAAATGTTCTTTTTCAGCTCGAATGTGGCAAAATGGATTATAATCAGCCTCGACCTTTTAGCCACCTACAGCACTGGATGCTATGCTGTTCTGTGTGCCATCTCTGTCCTTATCTCCAGCTTTGGTATATTAGTCCATTCCTTTAGCCACCACTTCACTGGCACAACACAGTCCATCCCTTCTGCTTTTTCAGGCATTCTAACTATTTTGACATTCATCCTTCTGACCCTGTCTTCCTGATCAACTATTCTCATCTCCAAACTGTCAAGACACACCTCTTATGCTTCAGCACAGACCCACAGTTCAATACTAAATACTGAAGTATCTTCAGGTGTTCATTTAGTCCAAAAGCCACTTCTAACAGTGTCTCCTCCTGTTTTGACTTCTTATCTATCTATCTGTATTTTCTTAAGATCTTTCAATTCAAACTAGATTGCATCTAATGTGACTGATTCAGTCATACTGCCAACTTCTTGATGAGATGATCTCATTAAAGTAGCTGCTTTCTTTGATTTACAGTGACCATGTTTTCTGTCTTTCCTCCTAGACATTCATTGCTATGCTTCCCAAGTGAAAAAAAAAAACTGATCGGGGTGAGTTCCAACCTTTAGCACATAAAATACTGAACTAATAACAGAGCACTGCAGTTTTGACTGCATTGATCCACATCATACCATAAGTCCCATTTAACATGTTCTTGTATTATGTCTGCAATCTTATTGCTTTTTTCAGTGTCTTGAGAAGTCATCTGTATGAAGGAGATTGTATAAGTCACTTGGGTAGATCAATAGAACCATGATAAAAATGAACTAGCAACTCTTCTATACAATTTGATATGAATCTATTAATTGTATATATATATATATATATATATATATATATATATATATATATATATATATGTATATATATATGTATATATATATATATATATATATATATATACATATATATATATATACATATATATATATATATATATGCATCTAAAAGGCTGTGGAAGCTTTGTTGTGTGTCTTAGCACTTTCACTGTCAAATTTCTCTAGATCTTTAAACCATTTTTGTCTTTTCTATTGTCTTTCTCTTCTTCCCTTCCTCCAATTCTTTCCATGCTTTTGCATAAAAACTTTTCTCCATAATCTTTTTATAACATCCTCTTCTCTTAATATTTCCTACTTATTCTCAAAATTTCTGCAGTCTGATTGCATTCTCCGAACTCTTTATTTTCATAATGCCTTCTTTTAACATTTTTTTACTTCTTCCAAATATTATCTTAATTTCTCACAATACCTGTCTCACAATGTCCTTCTCAGCCTCTGCTATCTTGTTCAATACCCAGTAAAAATGCAGTGATGACAAATACATCACTGGATTAATCAACATTCAAGCCTCCTGCCTCCCTTTCATAATACAAAGCAACTCCTTTAATAAGATTTAATTTTGAACCCTATATAATATCAGATATTATCTAGTTCCTTCTTATTCGTGAGAAATGCCTATATTCTTCCTAAAGTTACTGATTTCTCTGAAACAGATAATGTACTTATTTCACTTAGCTTTAAAATGACAAGTAAAACTTTTTCCACATAATAATAATTACAACTTTAATGGCTTCTAAAATGTTTTTCTGTTCTAACAGAATTCATGTTTTCCAAACATTGATCTGTAGCACACTTTACTTTTTTCTTTATTTCACTCTGAAACCTAACTTTTTAAATTCTTCTGTACTTGTAATAGCACCTTCTTCATTCATCCTTTATTTTTTGCAATAATTATTATGAAACCATTGCATAAGCCAGAAATAGTGGAAGTCTTACAACCTCTATCTTCCAACTTACATTAGCTAATTTGTTTTACAATACAATACTGTAATCATAGCCAACATCCTTCCTTTACCCTTTCTGAGCATTTGTTTTTACACTAAAACAAAGTTACTAATATTTTCCCCAAGTATTTTCATCTACTGTCCATAATACTTTTCTTATTCTTTCACCCATCCATAATTTCCTAGTATTTCATACATAAGGTCATGCTCAACATTATGGAATGCCTTTACCACATCAAACACTATCACTTTGCATTTCACTTTTGCTTTTACTATGCTATTGATGACATCTTTTATTATTATTAGCATGTCCTTTGCTTGTTTTCTGTTCATGCCATATATCCTATTATGCATAATTTTCCCTACCACTTTATTAAATATTTTTGTAGAATCGTTGAAAGAAATTTGTAACCTGTAATCTCGAAAGTAATAGACCTCTAGTTCTTAATAACTAGTGTTTCCTCTTTTCCTGCATATGAACCTGATAGTGCCTACATATACTTATTCACAACTTATGTCATTCTAGAACTATGTATTCAATATTGTAATAAATCTCATTTTCATCTTCCTCTATTTCTTTATAAAATCCATAATTCAGTCCATCAAGTCCTGGGGCAGTATTCTCATTTATTTCCCTTAATGCTTCCTGCATCTCTTCTTTTATTTCTTTTCTTTGTTTTCTTCCTTTTTTCTTGAATTTTATTTACCTTCCATACATTCTTTCTCGTTTCTTCGCCTTTCATATACCTTGTTTAAATATTCTTCTTAAAATTCAGTAATGTCTTTTATCCAGCATGCATTTCAAAATTACTTTCCATTTTCTTCTCTTCATGACTTTTATTCTTCTTCTTCAAAATGGTCTATCTTTATTTTTCCTTGTAACATAAACCTTTGTCTATAGTTTCTCACTTTTTCTTTATTTTTTCTTAAATGTATTTCTTTTACATAAATTTCTTCTCTTTTCTTCCTAATGAGTCTTCATATTATCCTAAAAAATGTCCTGTATTCTTCTTGCATTTTCTTTTTCTGTAAATATAGCATTTTAAACGTTTACTTATACAGTGCCCATCATTCTGTCCATGACTTCAAAAAGGTCTCAGTGTTTTATAATCATTCCTCAGCATCTTCTTTTCTTTCATGTGTTCTGACCTTACCACACACATTCTGATTAACTTTATTTACCACCTCTGATAATAACACATATGCCTGAATTAAGAAAAGTTACCACAATGTGTGTATGAGATGTACATCTTGTAGCTTTTCTGTATTCAGAGACAGCCCTAGTACAGTGATTTGCACTGTGGCTGTACTTTATGTTAATGAGACATTACAGCAGAGAGGCATATGCTAATTAGTCA
>NC_056731.1:1330776126-1330786126 GCF_019279795.1 Protopterus annectens | reverse complement strand
AGTGGCCAGCATGTGCAGACTTATAACAATAGCAGGTAACAGTGGTTGATAAGGACAAAGACTCTGGTGTAGTGTTGTAACTAGGGTATAAGCAAGTAGGGGTAAGTAAACTAGCTAAGTTTATTGAATAGCAAAATGGGACACCGTGTCCACGGGTACCTAACCGTGTAGGGCTATAATGTGGTGGTGTAAGCAAGAGAAGCAGCTGACATGAAAAGGGGGTGTGTCATGCTTGGTATCAGCACACTGGAGCTCCGCAGCTTCTGTTTGTGCTAAGCTAAGCACAGCTAAGCAAGGATGTGTGTCTGATTCTGCTTAGCTGCGCTTAGCTGGTTTGAGAACTGCCACACATGTTCGAGTGCAGGGGAGGGCCCTTTCTGTTCAGCAATGTTTACACTCTCTGAAACAGTTTGCGTGGGGCACTGCGGGGCTTAAACAGGGGGGAAATGGGAAAAAAATTAAAAGGAAATAGTAGACTAAAGGCAATTAAGTAGAAATGACTAATAAGGCCTCTGCTACTCACAGTGACCCATGCAAAGCCCTTAGTAATAAAGCCGGCAGCTGGAATGTATCATAGTCAGCCAATCACACAGGCTGCACCTACAACACACCAGTATAAAATATGCAAAAACCTTGCAATTTGATTTTCCCACATACTCAGCGCCATTGGAGTACACATTTGGAAATTTTAACTGACAAAATTATAGGGGCTACTGCTTCTTTGCTACATCTCTATGTGCTACAGACTGAGAGCGGTGATGAGGACAATGCTGACAACTGGCCCAGACTGAAGAGGAGAAGAGTGTTCAGACCCCGGGTAACCTTTCAGGGGCTACATGAGCTGTAGATAGTAGACTGCTACACTGTGGACAGGGACAGACTTCAGTAACTTACTGAGTTCTGCCGCTGTCACCTCAGACCCAGAGCCAACAGAGGGGAACCCATCCCAGTCAAAACAAAGGTATGTGTAGCCTTAAGAATAGTACCTACAGGTACCTTCGAAAGACCTACTGGGGACAAAATGGGGTGTGGTGGCAGCCCTGGCAATTATCACAACTCCCACATCTGGCATGCCTCACAGCTGTACCAGGCATTTGCCAGGGGTGACATCCCACATGGCCATCTAATAGGGGATGCTGACTATGCACTGGAGCCATGAATGATGACAACAATCAGAAATGCACACACACACACACACACACACACACACACACACACACACACACACACACACACACACACACACACACACACTGAAGTACGCCAAAATGAGGCACACGCACAAACTAGAAACATCGTAGCGCATGTGTTTGGGCTGCTCAAATCACGGTTCTGCTGCCTTGACATATCTGGTGGACCCCTGCAGTACTTTCCAGCCACATGTGAACACAAGTTAATAGTATCTGCAATGCTATGGAAACAGCTGCAGCAGGAACAGCACAGGGAAGAGGGACACATTCCTCACCATTGCCAAAGTCTCCACAGGTACATGGGGACTCAGAGGAGGAACACCCTGAGCCTCTCCCTGTAGGCAGATGTAGGTGTTCCCAGTATGCCCTGGCCTTTGCAAAGAGGCAATGGATAGCACATACACTAACACCCTAGGGTCCCAGGGACTGACACCTCTTTCCAACTTGCACATACAATAAAAAGGATGCCACACACATCACACTACCTGTACCTTACCACGTATAGGCTGTGTACTACGTGCATCTTCAAGCACTGTCCTCACAACTGACACAAGCACAAGGTAAGTCACTCTTCTTAACAACAAATTAATGCTGTATTATGTTGTGCTAGCATATTTATGATATTGCTGTATGTATGCAAGGGAATGGGGTAGCCTAAAGGATAGACACAGACAACTGACAGCTATGTGGGACAACAGGAAATGTCTGTAAAATGCTGGCTTACCCAGAATATGCAATAGTCCCCTAGGTGACAAAACTCACTGCAGTGTATGTAGGGGACTAACAAACTTTCGGGTCATAGGTCATATGCATGGATGTCAATATTGGAGTCCCATACATACTTCTCAGCCTCTCACAGCAAGCCAGCCGTACAAAGCCAGAAAGAAACGTGTGGCAAAGGCCCACAAATAGGGACAATGATGAAATAGTCGACTTACAAACTTACTCAGTGAGATCACAACAGGTCTTGCAGTTGCCTTAAGTCTCCAAAAGGTAAGAAGTCTGAAACTCACATGTCTGTTATAATTGTCTAAACTTCGGGCTCTAGTGATATGCCAGTATTCTCCAAGACAAGCACAGTACTATGCTAAATGGAACCAAAATGTAAAGCAAGCATCTGGACAGTCTGTGGAAATGTGTACAGTTGAGAGGTATGCCCCCTCCCCAACACACCTGTCTTCCCATAGCAATGCATGAACATTCATGTTTGTAGGGTAATAGCAGCAGAGCACACATTCCCAGGTCTGTCACAATCAACTTGCTAACTTGTAGCATGCCCACAATATGCATGGGTCAATGAGCTATGTATATGCATGGTTGATGCTGTCAGGAAGTAGCCAGCACTTATTGTTGACTGTTGTGGCTTAGTGGTCTAAGTAAAGTACTGTGGTTGACAGGGTCCATGTTTCAAGACTGTCTGTGCAAACTATGTTGCATGTCATCTACACCTATGGTAGGAGTAGTACATACCATCCAGATGTCAATATCCATTACTGCAGGAAAGCTGGACAATTCAGGGACAGGGGGTCACACATATGGACAATATACAGCTTGGAGTAACCTACACAGTGCCTAGTAGGACAGTCAGGTCTTTGAAAGTCACTGTAGTGCCAGGTTATAAATGGCTGCCACCTTACTGTGTCAGCACTGACAACAAGTCACTGGGCCAGGAATGACAGGGTGTCACAGAAAGACTGCAAGTATGCCTCGTATATCTGTTCTGCTTGTCATAACATTGCACTTGCCTGCCAAACTACTTGCAAAACAATAAAGGTTGATGTGAAAACATCAATGGCAGACAGTGGAGAAGCACACATTATACCCATAAGAAAAAGCAAGCTAATACCTAACCATTCTCCAAACTGTCTACATTTGGCAGAGCAATATTAGCACCCTGTGCTCATGTGTGGGCCTGCGTCTGACTGTTATATATGGGCCTGTCCAGACATCATTCTGTGATGGTTTGACAGCTATGGCTGACATGTAGCCTTATAATAACATTGCAATACAAACTGTCTGAGGACCAAAGCAGATGTAGGGGTGCAATGATGGACAACCTGCTAAACAGGTTCTGTTCTTCTGACTTCTACATCTCAAATACTGACCACAACCTTCTAAGGGAGGGTATTAGTAGCTACACACCACCCCCCCCTCATAGGATGCAGACAAATATGCTGCACAGTATGCCAGTGCAGTATACAAGTAGAAGTACCTGTACAACTGCATGGACTCAGCCATACCCAACAGAACTAAAACCGGCGTATCACAGAAACACAAACATGTGTGATGGATATCCTCTATCAACAGGGTTTACAACAAAAGTAAGTAAGTGTTGTGCAAGAGTAAAAAGGCACAAATTCCCAATTGGAAAAACTCTCTCCTTAGCCTCAACAAGCAAAGTAGATCGCTAGTGAAATCTTCCAAAGCCAATTAGGAATCGAAAGTAGCCTCTGAAACAAAGGCTAATCACAAAGCCTTTTTCAGTTATGTCACAAACCTCCGGGGCAAATGCCAGGTTTGTTCTGCATTACATCTTAACAGTGCCTCTTACACTGATCCTGTAGACTTAGCCAACCTGCTAGCAGATAGATTCAGCACAAACATCATCACCCTGTCCCCACCCAAAGGCAATTTTTCACATCCCTGATACTTGCCCCGCAGCTCACTTCCCCATAGATCAAGTGTTAAAGTCCCTATCCTAGCCAAACAACACAGCTGTCATGGGACCTAATAGTATACCAAGCTGTAGTCTGCAACGTCTCCAGCAAGAAGTAGCCTTGCCATTGAGCACACTACTTAACCATATCCAAAGTACAGGCCTCATTCCAGCAGAGTGGATGACTGCCATTGTCATCCCTTTGCACAAAGGTGGTGCCACTACTGACCCCAGGTACTATCACCCCATTAGCTTGACAAGTCTGATCTGTAAGGTCATGGAGTGTATTATTTTAAACATCACAAGTGAGGGCATAGGAAATCTCCAAGCAGTTGATCCCACCCAGTCCGGATTCGTCAGTGGCAGATCTTGCCTGTTGAACCTGGTTGACATCTTTGAGACTCTCACTAAGGCACTGGATGAGGGAAAGTCAGTACACACAGCTTACCTTGACTTGGCCAAAGCCTTTGACACAATCGCCCACTCAATGATCCTCGAAAAGCTAACAGAACTTGATGTAAATCTCTATGTCATCATGTGAGTGCCCAACTGGCTCACTGATAGGACCCACAAGGTCAAAATAGGTGCCACTACCTCTGATAGTAGACCTGTCACTAGTGGTGTCACCCAGGGATCTGTTCTGGGACCCTATTGTTTGATATCTACTTCTCAAGATCCAGGAAAAGACAAAAGGCCTGTGACTGACCAAGTTTGTGGACTACTGTAACTTGGATGCCGTCATTGACTCCCCAAATTATGTTAACGTAGTTCAAGAGGGTCTCACAAGAACAAATGACTGGTGCTAAAGTCAAGGCCTTAAGTTAAATGCAAAAAAATGTATTAGCATACCATTCATCAAAAACACAACTCCTACTGATTACCACATTAGTGGCAAACCCGTAAGCACACAACCTGTGCTGAGAGACCTGGGCACACAACTTGACAACAATCTCACATTTGACTATCACGTAGTGGCAGTGGTTAGAAAAGGCTTTTACATGGGTCATCTCATAAGTAAAGCAATTGCATCTGGAAACAAGGAGGTTATTACCTCTCTGTACTCCTCCCTCATTAGGCCAAGAATTGAGTATAATGCCCCATTTGCTATGTACCTCTCCAAACATCTGCATCAATTGGAAATGCCACAGAAATACCTCACAAACAGAATCCATGGCCTCCAACACATGTCCTATCTGGACAGGCTCAAATCAGTATCACTCTACTCTGTATCATACAGATTGCCATGAGGTGACCTGTGTCTCACCTACAAGGAAATCTCAGACCCTGCTCTAGTAGAGGTGCTCCATATCTGTACGTCTAACTCCTCGTGTAGTACTCCATCAGAAGTCTTAAATTTAATATGTGACATTAACAAACCCTCCTGGAGAGATATGTCTGTCTCCCAGATGCCAGCCTGTGTCTGGAATACACTCCCCATACACATCAAGCAAAGCATGTCGCAGACTGTCTTCAAGTGCAACATTGATGAGTGGATGGGCAACCAAAAATCTATCCCAGGGTTGCCACCTGTGTCCCTCACTGAGAGGGCCAACAGCTGCTGATTGTGGTTTCTTTTCTGTGGATATACTCTGGGCAAGGCTTGTAAGGGCCCCAGAGCCAGTAGCCTAGTAATCACCTATGATCCCATTAACAGGTACACTCAGAGATGTGAAGTCCATTACCCTGTGTATGATGTTATGACTCCTACCCCACTCACACCAGAAATGCAAATACATGATAGCAGCAACTGTGGACAAATCCTGCGACTGCACTACAGAAGGACAGAGACACATATAATGGGAAGGGGAACCACTGGCCAGACAAATGAAGAATGTGCGCACCAGAACAAGTTGTGCAGTAACATAGGTTCCCTGCAGTGTATGCAGTCAGTAAACATCACCCACAACTACACAACACATGCCCACATATGTGGGGTTCCTCAGCAAATACAAACCCAAACAAAGGACACCTCAGAGCCAAAAACACATGAGAACTCCATAAACCTCCACACCACATAACATGCGTAGTCCACACATCACTGTCAGGCAACCACTAATGCCCAACCATAAACCCAACATATTATTTATAGGAGGCTCTATTGTGAGACACGCAGATGTGCATCTCACTAGGCTGCATAAGGAGACAGTAACGGTTACACTTTTGTCAGGTTCCATCACCTGCCATATCACACATGCACTGAAGTCTCTCCACAACAGGTACTATTATGAGTCTGTCCCAGTCCATTGTGGTGTGAACGACTTCACATGTACCTCCCTGGACTATAGGAAGACAGACATGATTGAGCATGCTGAATATTTGCACCATGCAGGTATGTCCCTAGGCTTAAGCAGCATTTTACTGTCACCCACAATGATGCTTCAGTACAAACAGAAAATGATTGACATTAACAAGTGGCTGACTTTCTGGTGTCGTCCCAGGGGCATCCAGTGCCTGACAGCCTGGGGAGTTATAATCAATAGACTGCGCTGCTTTGCTAGAGATGGCCTGCATCTGTCTCACTTGAGCATCAGCATTCTGGCAAAGGCCCTTGCCTCCCCCATAGTGGCTGTTTTAGGGAATCTCATGAGGTCAATACTATGAACATGAAACATTCAACCAAATGCAAATTAAAGGTCATGCTGCTAAACGCTAGGAGTCTAAACATAAAAATGCACTCATTGCAAGCATTCTTAACCCTGGAAGAAGCTATAATTTGTGCACTCATAGAAACCTGGGCTACAGCTGCGGAGAGCAACCCATCCTTACATGGTCACTCATCCTATCACACAGCCAGACCCCAAAATGTGGGCCGCAAAGCCAAAGGAGGTGCAGTATAAATATATATTAAACAGACACACACCTTCAGGCTGTTCAAACAGTCTGACACACACGAGACACTCCAAGTGCAGTTAACCATTGACAAGAACCCTATTTAAATTAGGTGGCTACAGGCCAGCATATTTGACTCAGGATGCCCAACCCATCTATCTGCCCCTCTACAAATCTATCAAGATTCAACTCTGTTCCCTGATCCTGGCTGACTTTAATTACTCAACCTTAAATTAGAAAAAACAGCCATGTCACAGCAGAAATGCACAGAAATTCCCCCCTCTTATCAATGCTAAATCCTTAGAACAGCTATTTGATACCCCACAAGATGAGATACGCATGTTGGACTTGGCAGTAACCAACATGATTAAGCACTGCAGCACCCCTACAGTATCATCCTCCCTAGGAAGATCCCACAAAAAATCAGTCATATTCGATATCACCATCTCTCCTGACTGCCCTGTAGCCATGGTAAAAAGAAAATGTCTCCCAAACTGATCACAACCACCTGAGGGATGGTATAAACAGCTTCACAGCCCCCTCCCCCACTGGAGGAACATGCACCAACTTCAAAATATACACCAAAGTAATATACCAGTATATATATATATATATATATATATATATATATATATATAGAATCAGGACTACCTGACAGGACAACATCATCCTCTGCAAGGGAGAGTAAACCTGTCTGGAAACATCTGCAATAAGGGAACTATATAACAAAAGGCTAACATTGCTGTCCAGGACCAAGAAGGAGCAGGTGCACAATTGGAAGCAATCTCTCCTTAGCCTGAACAAACAAATAGGTGCACCAGTGAAATTCTTTAAAGGCAACTCTGACTCTAAATTGCCCACATCTAAGACAGACAATCATAAGGCCTTTTTCATATATGTCTGGTCAAGGACACCACATACACAAATGCTGTAGATATAGCCAATCTACTGGCTGACAAACTCAGCGGAAATGTCTCCCTTCTGTCCCCCCATCAGTAAAGCAGGATTTCCCTAGTACCTGCCCATCCAACCCTTATCACTAGAGAACAGGGCATCACTACCCTCTGAAAGGCAGGAAGACAGCCTCCATGGTACCTGAATACATCCCAGGCTGCATCCTACATGAACTCAGGCACTCAGGCATGTACTGGCAGCACCATTAGGCACCCTACTCAACCAAAGGCTGAGTACCGGCTTTGTTCTAGCCGAGTGGAGGACAGCCACTGTCATCCCTTTACACAAAGGTGGAGTGCTCAATGATCCAGGAAATTAAAGACCTATCAGCCTAACTAGCCTGATATGCAAGGCCATGAAATGGATTATCATGGACTTCATTAACAGGGATATTGGAAAACTCCAAATACTCAGAACCACACAGTCTGCCTTTGTCAAGGGGAGGTATGTCAGTTAAATCCAGTTGACTTTTTGGAGACAGCCACCAAAGCCATGGACAAGGGAAAGATGGTGCACAACTGCTACCTTGACTTGGCCAAAGCCTTACACACTATTCCCCACCTGGCCATACTAGATAAACTCTGTTAACTAGGCATCAATCCATATGTTACCAGATGGGTAGTGAACTGGCTCAGTGATAGAACTCACCTAATCATAATAGGGGTAGCCAACTCAGGTAGTACATCCATATTGAGTGTAATACCCCAGGGATAGGTTTTTGGGCCTCTGTTATACGGGATATACTTCCCTGAGGTGCAGGCCAAAAACACTGGCCTATGGATGACCAGGTTTGCAGATGACTGCAAGCTGGGAACAGTCATTAACTCCCAAAGTGATGTTGACATCCTCCAAGAGGGTCTCACCAAAATAAATGACTGCTGCCAGAAACATGGCCTCAAGCTGAATGTCTAAAAATACATCATCATCCCCTTCAGGGAGATTGATGTCCCCACATATTATCACATTAACAACAACATCCTACAGACACAATCAGTAGTAAGGTATGTGGCCACCCATGTTGATAGCATCCTGACTTCTGAGCACCATGTTTCTTCCATTGTACGGAAAGCTTCATAGATGGGCCAACTCAAAAGTAAGAGTATCTCAATCAGGGAAAAAAAGGTCATATGATCCATTACGTCTAGCTTTATAATGCCAATTATTTTGTACAACACTCCCTTCTCCTCACTGGCAGAATCCAGGCCCACAAACACCTGCCCTACACAGATGTACTAAAAACACTATCCCTCTACTCAATTCCTTACTCCACAGAGGTGACCTCTGTCTGGCATATGAAGCAATCCAGACCCTGCCTTGATGGGACTACTGCACATCTGGAATTCAAGGCCCACTCAATCAATCTGTAGGCGGAGCATCAACCATGGTCTGTGATATCAATATGACTTGGTGTGACAGATATGTGTCCCACAGACTCCACCATCCATGGAATACAATTCCTGTCCACATCAAGCCAAGTACCTCAATACCTCTTGTGAAGTGTACCCTGGATAAGTGCATGGGAAACAGAAAATACAGTCCTGTGATTCCACTTGTGTCCCTGCTGGACAGGTACTCTGGATGCTGACATGTCTTAACATGGGCTACACTTTCATTTGTGATGGTTATAAGGGCTTCAGGGCCAATAGCCTAGTAACTTCATATCAACTTATGAACATACAAATAAATGTTTTTCAGTGGGTCACCACATTACTCTGTACTGCTCTGCCACTGACATACCAGGAAATCACAGTGCTATGTAGGATATACCACACATATTATGTAAATGTCTGCTCAGTACAATGCACTCTGTACCCACACCAGGTTATGATTTTTCAGTTAAGAAGGATACCACACCACCAGGAGATCCCCAACCAGTATATCACTGAGGTGCTGGACTGTTTACACAGCTTCATCAGCCAATCAGCTGTAGCCATACCTCTCAACTGGCCAGATTTGCAGAGAATATCTACAGTTTAGCTCATAATTTTGGTCTGTTCATCATAATTCTTGTATTTCTCTGTTAAATCACTGTGATGATCTGAGGATGTCTGTCAGTAAGTAATGATACAATACGTTCAGTGTCAGACATCATATATGTCATAAAATGTATGCTAAAACAAACACTGTTACTCTACCAACTTTCTAAAGGTTTATAACAGCAATATTTCCAGGATCTCTGTATGTTTGGAGCATTGTCCCCCCATTTTGGCAGGCTATCTCCAGATTTCTTGCACTAACAGGTTGAACGGTATGGCTGTAGCACACAAAATCCCAGGCCAGAGTACACCTATCTCTAGAATGGAGTTCCACCCTTACTATAAAAGGTCATACTGGGCATGCTCCTACACTTAGAGAATTACAGCCCATGTCT
>NC_056731.1:1330748455-1330775626 GCF_019279795.1 Protopterus annectens | reverse complement strand
TGGATAGAGTATTACAAACATTTGTAATATGTATTGCACTGAAAGAAGGAATATTTTACTACATTGTTACTGCTCTAGATGGCCTATAAGTTAACAGTCATGGTGAACACTGCACTATGTAATTAGATGAGACTGGTAACCAAGTTAATGGACAATATGAGACAAGCTACTACACTTTCGACTGACCCACATAGCCATCATGGAGCATAGTTGTTAGAGTTCAGCAGCCTGATGACATTAAGGAAGAAGCTATTCCTGGTTCTCATACTTCTACAACGTATGCTTTGGAAGTGCTTTCCAGATAATAGATGCAGAAATGGTCTGTAAGCAGGGTGAGTTCAATCTTTAATTCTTCCTCTGGCCCTGCTGGGACATCTGAATAAGTTCAAGTCATGGATAGATGGTAAGGTAGTCTTGATGATCCTCTTGGATGTCTTCACCACTCTTTGGAGGGTATTTGCTATCATAGGTAGAGCAGCTTCTGTGAAGGCTGCCGGCCTAGCTAGATAGAATTTTGTAGATAATTCTATATCATTTGTGAATATTAATATAATCCACAGGCTTGATTTATAAATGTAAAGAGAACTATATGTTATGATTAAACTATATGTAGTACTGAGCTTCAAAAATGTAATCACAGTGCACTCTGCTGGAAGAAAGCTGATAAATCAAGCAATGTATGACTGTGTGATCTCAAGCTCAGTGACAGGCTGTTTCAGCCAGGAAATTCTTTCTATTGTCTTGATTTAAGAGATAATTACTAAGGTTTTACATGTATAATGTATTTTATTGCTGTGGCTTCCTGGCCAGGTGCAGCTTACTAAGAAATGTACATTTTGAGTTTCTGTGAGACTGGGTAACTAAATCAGAACTGTTAAGAATGATGTAATGTGAAATGACTCAACAGTACTGTTTTATCAATTTAAGACTTTCCCAGAGAGAAAGAGAGAACATTTTGGATTTTGTCTGAAGAGCATCGACTCACCAGCACTTGCTTTGCTCTACAAGTAAGATATTTATTTAGAACAGTAATTTCTCTTAGAAATAGCTAAAAATAGCTAGATTAGTCTAGCTGTTTTCCATATTTATGTCAGACTATACTACAGTATTATTTTAAAGCATTTTCCTGTGATCTCTCAACTCTGTAATGTCATTGTGTTGAAGTAATAAGATTTGCCTTGTGTTTATATTATTTATTATTAAATATTTTTAAACCTTTTAACTGTTGCTGTTTTTTATAAAGGCAATTTAAGCTCTTAGAGTACATTGCATGTATTCTGTGATACTGTCCAAGCCACACCAATAGCTTAGCCCTGGACCACACTAACTGTTTGGATAACAGTAATATTACACAGTGAAACTGGTCACCCTTTGGGAAGGGCCTTATGAGTAGCTGATAAGAGTAGTTGGCGGCAGTGATTACTACCTTATAGCCTGGCAGGAGGGGGCATAGCTGCAGAACCTGTGCCAGCCTTCCCCAGGAGTGTTTGTATATAAACCAAATCTCAAAGTGTGTGTGTGTGTCGGCTACTTGGGCAGGGACACATAGCACTGGTTGGACAGAGAGGGTACTGGAGGTTTTGGCTTGAGTACTCTACTTGGATATGAACCCTATAGCTGTGCTATTGTGGAGTCTTATTGGGGATCTGGAGAGAAAGGGCAAAACCAGCCCCAGACTGACTGTGATCTCTGTGTGCTCTTAAGGGAAATTGCACTTTACTGTGTGTGTACTTGTTATCCTTCCCAATGTGCATGCCCCTCACTGGTGCTAGTGGTGAGGATTGATTATTGGACCAGTGCATGGGTGTCACAGGTTCCATACCATACTACAAATTTGTTCATCAGGATGCTTGTTATAGTACCTCTGTAGAAGGTAGTGAGAACTGTCGATGGGAGATTTGCTCTTCTCAGCCTTCTCAAAATCTACAATCTCTGATGAGCTTTCTTGACTTTGGCATTTGCATTGGTGTTCCAAGACAAGTTCTCATCAATGTGCACCCCCAGAAACTTTGTGCTTCTCACTCTTTCCACTGTTTCCTCATTGATGGTAAGGAGAGAATGTTCCTTGCGATTTTTCCTGTAGTCCACATTTATCTGTTTTGTCTTGTTTACGTTTAGTGCTAAGTTGTTATTTCAATACCAGGGAATCAGTTCTTCCACCTCATCTCTATACACTGTTTTATCGTCGTTGTCTTCAACAAACTTGAGACGTGGTTTGTATTGTACCTGACTGCACAATCATGTACTAACAGGGTGAACAGCAAGAGAATTAGTACACATCCTTGTGGGGCTCCAGTGTTAAGACTGATGCTATCTGCTGAGTTATTTCCTGTACACATTTTCTGAGGTTTGTCTGTGAGAAAGTCAAGAATGCAGTTACAAAGCGGAATGTTGATGCCTAGTTGGAGTAGCTTCATTACCAGATGAAGAGAGATGACTGTGTTAAAAGTAGAGCTGTAGTCGATGAATAGTACCCTTGCATATGTGTTTTTATTCTGAAGGTGTTCCAGGGCTAGATGGAGTGTTATAGAGATGGTATCTGCTGTAGGGCATTTTACTCGGCAAGCAAACTGCAGAGGGTCGAGATCAGCAGGCAGTCCAGATGTTATGGCGCCCTTGACCAGCCTTTCAAAGCACTTCATCACTGTGGAGGTGAGGGCTACAGTGCGGTAGTCATTTAGGCAAGATGGTGAAGACTTCTTTGGTAATGGAATGATATATATATATATATATATATATATATATATATATATATGTATATATATATATATATATATATATATATATATATATATATATATATATAAATATATATATTTATCCTTTGATATTATATTATACTTATATAATATATTATATATATATATATATATATATATATATATATATATATATATATATACACCAAATGCTAATACATGCGAGAGATGCAATTATACAGCCAAACTGGAGGATAAGCTCTCTCAACCGAAGACCGGACCAGGCAGTCAAGAGGAGAAGGGAATTACTTGCATCACACCACCAGTCTCACATAGAGCTATGAAACCAGCACCGGCAAAAAACACACATAAATGCACAAAAACATACTCAGAAGCTCTAAATAAAAATCTGCAAAAGCAACAGAGACCTCCAAAGCAGACATCCAAGCAACCTCCACCCCCCAACACAAACCATGAAACACATACTTCACAAAACCAGTGTGCCACACAATCACAGCCCTTAAGGCAAAATAACATACCCAACACACTAGCAATAGGTGACTCTATAGTCAGACACACTGACGCCCCACTCACTAGGCTGAACAAGGAGAAGGTTACTGTTAGCTGCCTGTCAGGTGCCAGGATCTGTCACATAACACAAGCACTCACATCACTCCAGAACAAGTACAAATATGACTCTGTCATTGTCCATGTTGGTGTGAATGACCTGAGCTGTACCTCCCTGGACTACATGAAAAGAGACATGGAGGAGCTCTCTGATCTCATATCCCAGGCTGGTATGACCCTGACTCTTAGTAGCATCCTGCCCTCACCAAGAATGATACCACGGTATAGAGAAAAAAATATCAATTTCAATAATTGGCTAAGCTTCTGGAGTCATTCAAAGGGGATTCAGTGTCTGTCAGCCTGGGATGACATGCTTGACAAGCCACGCTGCTTCGCTAGAGACGGCTTGCACCTATCACCCTTAGGCTTTCGAATACTGGCAAAGGCTCTTGCCACACTCATAGTGCCTTTTTTAGGCAAGGCTCAAAAGACAAACCCACCAACGTAAATAGCACAAGTAACAAAAAACTGAGGGTAATGCTACTCAATGCCAAAAGTCTAAACCTCAAAATGCATGCACTCGAGGCACTCCTCAGTATGGAGAAAATTGATATATGTGCAGTAACAGAAACCTGGTTTAAGGCTCCAGAGAGCACCCCAGCACTACCAGGCTACAACTCATTCCATACATTTCAGCCACAAAACCCAGACTGAAATACAAAAGGTGGCGGAGTATCCATATTCATCAAGGATACCCACAGCTCCAGGTTAGTGGCACAGCATGATGCTTCAGAGATCACCCACATGCAACTAACAACGGGCAAAACTGCTATTCAAATTATAGCTTGCTACAGATCACCCACCATGTCCCAAGACCCCAACTCCGCATTCCTGGGAACACTGGGAAACATAAAGGTCCTACCAAACACCCTGATATTGGGTGATTTTAATTACCCAAACATTAAATGGGAGAACTACTCAAGTACAAACTCCCTTGCCTAACATTTCCTTGAATTTATAAACTCAAACACCCTGGATCAACTGGTCAACACCCCCACCAGAGGTGACAACATACTGGACCTGGTCATCACCAACATGGATGACCGGTGTTCCACACCAGAGGTCAACCCCTCGCGGGTTAGATCTGACCATAAACTAATCACTCTGGATATCCACATTCCGCCACCACCCCCCGGTCAAAGAAACCACTGTGAAAATCTTTTCAAAAGCTAACTTCACGTGACTTAAGACTGAGGTGGGAAGTTTCAAAGCCCCCATGCTAAAGGATAATGCTGTCCAAGCTGCAAAATAATTTACTAATGCACTCTGTGAGCACCTACAAGAATGCATGGATCATGCTATCCCAAACAAAACCAAGACTCACTCCTCCAAGAAAAGGAAAACAGTCTGGTGGACCCCTGCCATAAACAAGCTATACAATAGAAGGAGGAAACTAGTACAGAAAAGAGTAAAATCCCAGGAAGGGAAGACATTCCTGATCAGTATCTGCAAGAAACTACGTTCCCTCATAAAATCATCCAAGGCTAGCTTTGAAAGAAAAATTGCCATGGACTCCAAAGATAACCACAAGGCATTCTTTAACTATGTCAAGAATCTAAGTGGCAATTCTCAGATCTGCTCAGAGTTAGTGCAGAATGTCACAAAATACGCCGAACCGACTGATATAGCCAACATCCTGGCAGACAGGTTCAGGGCAAACTTCACCCCCTTCTCACCCCCAAAAGGGCCCATAACTATACCACAAGAATGTAGTGCCCCTGAAATCACAGACACTCAGGTTAAAACGGCCCTCTCCAAAGCCAAAAACACAGCATCAATGGGACCGGACGGTGACCCAGGCTGCATCCTACATGAGCTCAAAGATGAAATAACCCCTCACCTAAACACACCATTTAAACTCAGCCTCTCCACAGGCTATGTGCCCACAGAGTGGCACACAGCAACGGTTATTCTGCTCCACAAAGGTGGAGCCACAACAGACCCCGGGAGCTATCACCCTATAAACCTGACTTGCTTGGTCTGCAAAGCTATGGAGCGCATCATCATGGATCTCATTAACAAAGACATTGGAAACCTCCAAACACTAGACCCTACTCAGTGGATGGGAAACAAAGTTTACCCCAGGGATCACTTCAATGGCTCTGCTGGACAGAGGCACAGGGAACTAATCTAAGGGGGTGGCAAAAGCCAACAAATTTCGGCTAGGCTTATAAATGCCTTCGGGCAGATAGCCTAGTACCTACCTATGAACCTAATATATGGTTGCTTATCAAAACATCTACTCTTTATAACATCTAAACTTCACAACATTTAAAACCCATAACACTGAATCTCAAAACATTAAAAACTACAAAGCAACTATAAATAACATCCCACACACTGTTTGCTACATTTATGCAGGGGGGCAAGCCCCCCTGCATCCCCCGTAAATTAAATATACCAACTCCAAGGTGGCACTACAGTGGGGGAAAAGGTTAATTTCCTAACCCCACTGTAATACAACCTTGGAGTTGGTATATTTAATTTACGGGGGATGTGGGGGCAGAGTCCTCGACTTGGGGGATGCAGGGGGGCTTGCCCCCCTGCATAAACATAGCAAACAGTGTGTGGGATGTTGTTTATAGTTGCTTTGTAGTTTTCAATGTTTTGAGATTCGATGTTATGAGCTTTAGATGTTTTGAAGTTTAGATGTTATGGTCTTGATGTTTTGAGTTTAGATGTTATGAAGAGTAGATGTTTTCATAGGTAGCTATATATATATATATATATATATATATATATATATATATATATATATATATATATATATATATATATAGATAGATACATCCACCCAGAAGAACCCCCCACAGACAATTCCTCTGTATTAATATTCAAAAAATATATTTTATTCATGTATATATATATATATATATATAGAGAGAGAGAGAGAGAGAGAGAGGGAGAGAGAGATTTTTATGCAATTTTAATGCATTATTTAGTTCAAACGTTGAGTGGATACTTCTCATCAACAGTATATTGAAGGTACTGGTTACCTATCTCTGAATTTTTTTTAATGTTCTATGAAATTATTATCACATAAAATACAACAACCTACGTCCAATTTTACAAGCCTATTGCTTGTTTACTGTTTTTTTTTTTAACAATATGAAGTTAATCCTAAACTTCAATCATGTAAAATAAGAACCCCACCCCAGACCACTAGCATCATGGCTTATAATAACTTTTTTATTTGTTGTTATTGTTGTTTTTTTTTTAAATAAATACTATAAATAAAATAAATTTAATAATATTGGCACTAACAGTCGTCATATAACTGATAAGCCCTCGGCATAACCTCCAACCTCTAACCTCTGCAGTCACTGTCAGCTGGCTCCATTTTCCTTCCTAGTGTGCCCGCTGATGAATCTTCCAAGAGGAAGACATCGAACTCTCTTAAATAAAGAGTACACCTTGTCATGATCACTGATGATGACTCGTAAGCTCACAAACAATACATTGTTATGGGTAAGTCGCTGTTGAACCACTTTCTCCTGTTCTTCTTGCATATGTTTTCAAATTTGCAAAGCATACAGCTCTTTAGCTGTTTGTTTCTTTATCATGTAGGTCAAGTGATCCAGTGACCATTTTTTGTCATGACCTGGGAAGAAAGCATTTGTAGGATAAAAGACTATAAAAGACCAGGAATATTACACAGTCTACAGCACACTGTAGAATGGAACACACTAGACATTGTTACATAAATTAGTACAGCACATGTCTAAGGTTTCTGTTGTACCTCTATTAGCTGTTGATAAGTGGTATGAAGACTTAAATTCTGCATTTATCAGAATTTAGTGATCTGGATGTTTTGTCAGACCTTTAACTTTGTTTTTCTGGGCCAAAGTGACTAGTCCCCTTTAGGCTATCTTAATGCAATTAGCCACTTCCTCAGTCCATTTGAAAGTTCCAGAAAGGCATCTACATTAGTTTTCTTTAACTAACTTTCATGTCACTTGAGAACTTGTGCTCCTGCCTGTTGACATGAGACCAAATTGCCTTTGTCTTTGTTGGATGCTTTATTCCTTTTATATTTTACATTTTTATACTAGAATTAGTGGAGGATAGCAAAGCAGTGTTGATTCTGTAAAATACGCAGGATCCTTTCAAATTAAGTCACACGCTAACCTTATTCATCTAAATAGTAAACTACCTTAACTGGGCTACCAGTTATGGGGTAGGGCAATATAATACAAGAAGCAAAATTGGTCAAAGATAATAATAGTCTAATAATCTCAAAAGTAATTGGAATCAAAACAGTAGTGTGAAAAAACGCATTATAAGAAGAGTTTAAATCAAGTATGTAAACGGTCGAGTACAGCAAGAAAGGCAGTGGCAAAATGTACCTCTCCAAATGTTTCTAATGCAGATTAGTGATATTAACAGAGGTAAGACAAATGTTATTCTTGTAAATCAGGAGATAAGCCAGAAATAAAATTATCCATAGGAGCAGCAGGAAAAGCTACTTACTCAATCACAGTGAAACTGTCGATCTTTTCCCGCTCCATAAACCTGTATACTAAGAATACAGACAAACTATGATAGAGCATAAGAGAAAGTCATACTGACGTGTAAAATTCCATGCAGTGAACAGAATTCAAAAAGGACTTTAAAATTAAATTTAAAGAAATTGATCCCATCTGTAAATCCACACTATGTTAGCTTTATAACACATCACTTTTTTGTTTAGACTTGTACGTGCAACAAAATCTTTTTGCACCCAAACTTACAGAAAGCAAAAAGGAAAGAAACCTGAAGTAATGGCTGAGTTTGTATATAAGTATTAACATGTAAGGATGCATATGATGGATGACTGAAGTTCACAGAGCTTAGGGCCTATGGTATAAAAGAGACTGTTATGCATTATGAAGTTTACTAGGAATGTACATGGTGACAGTAAAATTAATTACCATTTACCTGCTATATGAGGAAACCAAACTTGATTGAGTTGTGCAAACTTATGCATGGTGCATTACACCAACTGCTTCATGCATGCTTAATGACAAGCAAAACCATAGGCAAATTCGTAGCATATCACACAAGAATATCTGTCTGAATTCAATTACACTGACAGCATCATAAGCATAGCTCATGTATACATATTCCACTCTAAACAGATATTAAATAGTACCCTTACGTCCACTGCAGACTAAGTCTAGAACATAAATAAAGAGAAAAAAAAATAATGCGATACATTCAAATATACATGGTGCACAATGACACAAAGTATACCTCCATGAAGAAAGAATAGTTGAAGGCAGGCACTTAAAGATAACCATAAACCGTGTACATCAGTACTGATGATGTAAACAAGCTATGTAATTATGAAAGTGATCATTACAAAAATGTACATGAAGCACTAGAGTCACTGGTTCCATGGCAGTCCTGGTGAAATAACAAATTCAGACACCAAGCTGATATTGATAAAAATAAAGAAAGAGGCTTCTATCAAATCCATTTCTTGTGGAGAAATGTCTTGTGTGAACATTTCTGTACTAGTCTTCAGCTATTCATCTGGATCTGATGAGTTCAGGTAAGTTTCATATTTGTTTGATATCAATTGATGCACATATTTCCTTGCTTGGCAGTCAGCTGTTGGCCAGCCCCTATTATTACTTGATGAGGAACTGTTTTTTTTATTTCTTTTTCTCTGGCAACCTGTTAAGGGTGGAAGTATATAATGATACTTGCCACTTCTTGTCTAAAGTCCCTTGTAAGAACTTTTCAAAGTGGCAGCACATGTAACAGATTTGGGAAGTCTCCAGTTTCTAAAAAAACAACTCAGCTTCAGTTGGTAAACAAGCTATGAAAATGTTAGCAGCTTATGATGCTAAAAGGGTGTCTTTGAAGTGCAACTGTACTCTGAAATCTAGATGACAAAACTTCTGAGAAAGAACATCACTGCATGACTGTTTTGGTAAAATATCTGCTGCAATCCACTGGCATCTTATAGGATAGCCAACTAGTTGCACACCAGATCCTGGCTCGCTAACCATTGTTAATCAATGGCTTCCCTCAACAATGCTTAAATATTTAAAGATAAAATGCCTGGAAAGACTGGAGATGTTCTTCATATTTATCAGTGCAACTATACCCTAAGCTATATGGGTTATATGTTGCATGGGATGTAACAGTTGGCCAACTTCCGATGCTTGAGGGCACCTTCCATACAACCAAACCATTAGTCAACTCAAGCTGAGGTGCCTAAAAGTCAGGTTTAGGCTCCAAGCCCTTTATAGCTTTCTTGCCACCGACGAGATTGCTTGTCTCCAGTCTTTACAGGGTCGAGGGTTGGCTTGTGCTGTTCTGTTGATGGGCAGATAAATTCTATTTGGGGAAAAACCTTCCACATATTGTTTTTAGTGTTTACAGTTAGTTTACTGGGGTGGGGTGGGGGGGTGGGGGGCTTTTTAAGCCAAGGGTTTGTGTTTTTACTGACTGCGACATGACTTTTCCTTTTTGCTAAACAAGAGTGCACTTTTGTATTTGACAGTTTAAAAGTTGATTTAAACATTCTAAAACCATTTCCCCTTTGTTTAAAATGTTTTTTTGAGGCTGACAAAGTATATTAGAGTGTTTACTGTGTTTTTGTTGGGTAGTGTCCTTATACTAGTTTTAGAATTTAACCAGCTTGTGCTATTTAGTTTCCCTAGGAAAAAGCTATCATTTTTGGGTTAACCATGGAACAAACTACTGGTTCCATGGTCTATCCTTCTTCCAGTCACAAAAAAGAAAAAAAGCTAATTAAACAGCATTTGCACCACAGTAGGCTAGAAATTTGCCTCATCTGCAGGTAGGTGACTTTGCCAAAGCTGATTCATCAGACTACACATCTTTTCCCCAGATCCCTATGGTTAGCCACATCCTTTATGGCTGTTGGGTTCTCCTTAGTGGGCAAGGGAGAGCCACTTCTGACGGTGTTTGGGAGAAGGGGCAGGGAAGATGCTCCTCCATAACCGGAATATTGTGCTCATGCTTAGGGAAGCTGTTGCTGGCATTAAAAACTCCTGATTGCCCTCATTTTCCTGTAAAAAGGAAACAGAAAACTAAGCATGTATCTTCTGCTTCTTCAGTTTATTGGACATGAGTAGTTTATTAAGTCTGACTCAGGGTATGTATAGGCTCTTGGGCCTTCTTATCAAGTGGTTTCTGGCAAGAGAAAAAGGGAATTCCTTCTTTCCTGAAGAGATTCAAAAAATTGAACATGGAAAGGAATATGATAGGACAGGTACATTTTTTTCCTCAGAATTCTGATTCATAGTGAGAGAAGAGTATGTTATCTGAATCTCCAAGTCTAGGATTCTCTTTCTCTGAGACTATTTCCAGAATGTGCCAGTGTTTTCAGTGAAAGAACACTGAAGTTTTGTTCATTTCCTCAGAAGATACTAATGTTACAACTGGAATTCACAGAACCTTATCTCATCCTCCCAGTGCTGCTGTCTTTGGAAGATGTGTTTGTCACATCCTGTGGTTTCATGGATAGCCAGCCTGCTGCACCTAAGAAAGCAGATAGAATGTATAAAGTTCCCCAGTCTTTCAAATTTCTGCTCACTCATCCCAGATCTGATCCAACAATAATGTTTGTTTGTCTTGTTGGCTTTTCCCGGTTAGGGGTCGCCACAGCGGAACTCCGGTCCACTAATGATTGGCAGTAGATTTTTATGGTGCCAGCCCAACGCCCAATCTTCAGCGAAGGCATGACCATTCACACATGTCTTTCGGAGGCCACTTGATTGTGGGGAGAACATGCAGACTCCACATAGAAGGCACTATAGCTGAGAGGTTCTCCTGTTGTGAGGCAACAATGCTACCGCTGTACCACCACAGCTTGATCCAAAAATAATGATGAAGTAAAATAAAAGAACTTGCAGCGACAGCAGTGCTTCCAGACTGTTTATTATTTTATTTGAGGAGAATTCCTCGTTCCATTTGGGGAACTGTTGGTGTGTTTTTCCAACAACTATAGCTTTAGTCAATCCATCTGCTGCCATGCATTGTTAGCTGCAATCCTTCCCCTTCTGACAAGACAAGTAAAGCAATTGATAAGTTGGTGGAAAAGTGTATACTTTTGCAACTGTAATTTTTAGAATTTTAAATTGTCATGTTCATAAGTTAAAATATATTCTGATTAACTGTGAAAGTATAAGGAATTGTTTTATTTACATTTCCTTCCTGTGAGCTATCTGCTTTGTGTAGCTTAGTTTCTTCTATTTCTCATGTCATTACTCATTGCTTTAAGTGTGTTTATGACTATAGATATTAACCCCAGGGCTGTTGTCTGTCTGTGTTCTCAAAATTTCCCAGAGGATGGAAAACAATAGATTTTATACTCAGCTTTGGACAGATATTTAGTTTTTGGCTCCTCTGCTGCATTAGAAATCATCAAATGTGCTATGAGGGGCAAACTGATGCAGGAATCTCTCAGATTGTTCAGCCCTTCTTATCTAAATTTTCTAAGGGTTTTTATGCTGCCTTGCACAGTTTTAGCAAGAAACAAAAGAAATAGTCTCAGCAAAAGTGCTGGTAAGCAGACTTTTTGGAAATAAAATGACGAGGTTCTGAAACAAAAGCAGGAAATCCCCAAAACAAAGGAAGCCAAAAATGAATGACTGTGCAAAAGACTTTCTCTCCCATTCCCACTCTGGCAGTCCCTTATCTCTTCCAGAAAGTTTGACTCTCCATTTCACTCTTTGCCAACAGATTGTTTCAGATAAATGGATTCTGAGACTGATTCAGCAGGGTTACAGAGAGTCTTCTTCATTTTCTTTCGGCTGTTCCCGTTAGGGGTCACCACAATGGATCATCTGTTTCCATTTCTTCCTGTCCTCTGCATCTTATCTGTCACACCAACCGCCTGCATGTCCTCTCTCACCACATCCATAAACCTTATCTTAGGCCTTCCTCTTTTCCTCTTACCTGGCAGCTTCATACTTAGTATCCATTTCCCAATATGCCCAGCATCCTTCCTCAGCACATGTCCAAACTAATGCAATCTCACCTCTCTGGCTTTGTCTCCAAACCGTCCAACCTGGGCTGACCCTCTAATATACTTATCCCTAATCCTGTCTACCCTCATCACACCCATTGCAAATCTTAAAATCTTTAACTCTGCCACATCCAGCTCTGACTCCTGCCTTTTTGTCAATGCCACTGTCTCCAACCCATATAACATAGCTGGTCTCACTACCCTCTTGTAGACCTTCCCTTTCACTCTTACTGGTATTTGTCTGTCACAAATCACTCCTGACACTCTTCTCCACCCACTCCACCCTGCCTGTACTCTCTTCTTCACCTCTCTTCCACACTCACCATTACTCTGAACTGTTGATCCCAAGTATTTAAACTCATCCACCTTTGCCAACTCTCCTCCCTGCATCCTCACCATTCCTCTATCCTCCCTCTCATTCACACACATGTATTCTGTCTTAGTCCTGCTGACCTTCATTCCTCTCCTCTCTACAGCATATCTCAACCTCTCCAGGGTCTCCTCAATCTGTTCCCTACTCTCACTACATATCACAATGTCATCTGCAAACATCATAGTCCATGAGGACTCCTGTCTGATCTCATCTGTCAACCTGTCCATCACCACTGCAAATAAGAAAGGGCTCAAAGCTGATCCTTGACGTAATCCCATCTCCACCTTAAATGCATCTGTCACTCCCACTGCAGATCTCACCACTGTCACACTACCCTTGTACATACCCTGTACCACTCTTACATACTTCTCTGCCACTCCCGACTTCCTCATACAATACCACAACTCCTCTCTAGGCACCCTGTCATAAGCTTTCTCTAAGTTCACAAAGACACACTGCAACTCCTTTTGACCTTCTCTGTACTTCCCCATCAACATTCTCAGAGCAAACATTGCATCTGTAGTGCTCTTTCCTGGCACAAAACCATACTGTTGATTATTAATCATCACCTCCTTTCTTAATCTAGCTTCTACTACTCTTTCCCAAAATTTCATGCTGTGACTGATCAGTTTTATCCCTCTGTAGTTGCTACAGCTCTCCACATCACCCTTATTCTTATAAATCAGTACCAAAACACTTTTTCTCCACTCCTCAGGCATCCTCGCACTTTCCAAGATTTCATTAAACAATCTGGTTAAAAATTCAACTGCCATTTCTCCTAAACACCTCCAAGCTTCCACAGGTATGTCATCTGGAACAACAGCCTTTCCATTCTTCATCCTCTTCATCGCTATCCTTCCTTCATCCTTACTTAATCCATTGCACTTCCTGATTCACTATCCCCACATCATCAAACCTTCTCTCTCTCTTATTCTCTTCATTCATCAGCCCCTCAGAGTACTCTTTCCATCTGTTCAACACACTCTCCTCACTTGTGAGTACGTTTCCCTCATTATCCTTTATCACCCTTACCTGTTACACATCTTGCCTAGCTCCGTCCCTCTGTCTAGCCAATTGGTACATCTCCTTTTCTCCCTCCTTAGTGTCCATACATTCATACAACTCTCCATACGCCTTATCCTTAGCCTTTGCCACCTCTCTCTTTGCCATGCACCTCATCTCCTTATACTCCTGTCTACTTTCTTCATCTCTCTGACAATCCCACTTCTTCTTTGCCAACCTCTTTCTCTGTATACTCTTCCTCATTCCACCACCAGGTCTCCTTGCCCTGCTTCCTCTGTCCAGGTGTCACACCAAGCACCTTTCTAGCAGTCTCCTTTACTAGCTCTGCCGTAGTTACCCAGCTGTTCAGTAACTCTTCACTGCCACCCAGTGCCTGTCTTAACTCTTCTCAGAACTCCACCTCACAATCACCGTATTTCAATTTCCACCATTTGATTCTTGGTACTGCCCTCACACTCCTCCTCCTCTTCTTGATCACCAACATCATTCTACAGACCACCATTCTATGCTGCCTAACTACAATTTCCCCCGACACCACATTACAGTCTCCAATCTCCTTCAAACTGGCCCTTCTGCATAGGATATAATCCACCTGTGTGCATCTCCCTCCACTCTTGTATGTCATCCTATGCTCCTCCCTCTTGTTAAAATATGTATTCACCACAGCCATGTCCATCCTTTTTGCCAAATCCTCTACCATATGACCTTCTGCATTCCTTTCCTTAACACCATACCTACCCATCACTTCCTCATCCCCTCTGTTCCCTTCACCAACATACCCACTGAAATCTGCTCCAATCACCACTCTCTCACCCTTGGGTACAGTCATCACCACTTCATCCAACTGACTCCAAAATTTGTCTTTCTCATCCATCGTACACCCAACTTGCGGAGCATATGCACTAACAACATTCATCATTACACCATCAGTTTCCAGCTTCATAAACATCACTCTGTCTGACAATCTTTTCACCTCCAAAACAGTCTTGGCATACTGTTCCTTCAGGATAACCCCTACCCCATTTCACCTCCCATCCATACCATGATAGAACAATTTGAACCTGCCTCCAATACACCTGGCCTTACTTCCATTCCACCTGGTCTCTTGCACACACAATATATCAATCTTCCTTCTGTCCATCATATCAGCTTGCTCTCTCCGTATACCAGTCATACTGCCAACATTCACAGTTCCTATCCTTACTAACACACTCCTAACCTTTCTCCTCTCTTCCTGCATTCAGGCATGCCTTCCCCCTCTTCTTCTCCTTCAACTCCTTCAGCCAAAAGTAACCCAATTTCTGCTAGCACAGTGTTGGCTAACAGTACTAGTGGCAGTCGTTTTTAACCCGGGCCTTGACCAATCTGGTATGTAAATCTGTATTGTTTTCCACATATCCCATTTGGCAAATGTTTTACACTGGATGTCCTTCCTGATGCAACCCTCCCCATTTATCTGGGCTTGGGACCGGAACAAAGAAATGCACTGGCTTGTGCATCCACAGTGGCTGAATTCAGGGTTACAGAGAGTAGTGGGAAGAAATCCCCCCTTTCAGGGAAATTACTCCAAATCCATCAGTCCAAACTCCTCTATTTCTTCTTGTGCAGCAACACATGCTTTCTCATGAGGCATTCAAAACAGTTCCTTATCCCCAGTGAGGAAGAGATTTTTTATTCAAGAATGATTCTGGTGCTAAAGAAAAATACCTGGAAACCAGTTCTGGACCTTATTTTCATGAAGCAGTTTGTGATAGTGCCCACATTCAAAACGCTTTCACTATACAATCTTTTTCCTTTTCCTGATTAGAATTTTTTGGTAACCTTAGACTTTAAATAGTCTTTAAAGGTGTCAGGAATACCACACTTGAGCTAGAGATCTACATAGACTGAGATTCCAAAAGAAAATTCAAAAGTCTATTTTTCTCCATCACACAGGATGTGTTCCTTGGGTGTCTGCTAGACACCTCAGTACAAAGTCCTTTTCTTCTACATGACATTGCAGGGGTTTTCCACTCAGACTTTGGTCACTGTGAGGGAATACCTCAGAATTCTTGGTGTCATGGCATCTATGATTCTTGTGATACCTCTGAGAAGATGCCTCATGAGAAAGATACAATTTGAACTGAAGTTTCTTTGGTCCCAGCACCAATACTCAATATCTTTTCAGATTCCAGTTCTGGAATTTGTGAGAAGAAAAATCATTTAGTGAAGACGTCAAATATCCCTGAATTCAGGTGTGCCCCTCTCCCCTCCTGCTCCAAAGCAGTCAGCACAGATGCCTCAGACTTTACTTTATGCAAAGACAGATACAAACACAATGCAAAAGAGATGCTTGCCATTACCAAGACAATTAACTCTCTAGATCAGCAAGGAGGAAACAGGCATCACCTCCTTTGCAGACTAGCCATATTAGCATTAGATACAGCTTTACAGCACTGTCTCACTCTACATGTTTCCTACATTATGTCAGAGTGAAATTCTGTGGCAGACAAACCAAGCAGGACAAAGGCAGACCCTCATGAATTGAAACTAGATCAAGAAGTCTTCCAAGATCTGCTCCATCTATGGGGAGGTCTTCAAGTAGACCCTTTTGCCTCCTCACTGAACAATTAGCTGGCAAAATTCTGCTCCAGAACTTCGTGCAAGAAGGCGTGGAAGACAGATGCCTTTTTTTTACCTCAGACAGGAATGTTCTTGTAGGCTTTTCCAGTCTTTTCAAGCAGTTATGCAAATTCAGAACGAATCCCCAGAGATCATTGAGGTAACTCCTTTCTGACCCAAGCAACAGTAGCTCTTATTACTTTAAGAATTGGCCAGGGGGCATTAGCACAAGACTCTTCACAGACTGGATGTTTTCATAGAAGAACAGATGTCTTTGATACATCCCAATCCCAAACAACTTCATTTAACATCCTGGATTATAGGGTCTTAATACTTTTAGGCAGCTGTTACTGAGGATTGTAGCAAATATTAATAGAGGCAAGAAAGCCTTTTACAAGAAAATCATACATTAGGAAATGGAAAATGTTTTGTAGTTGGCACCAACAACATAACCAGTACCAGTTCAGGGCTAGTGTTTCTCTGGTTTTACAACAGTATGAGCTATTTTACTATGGCTTATCTTACTCCTCTATCAAGGTTCATTTGTAGGCCATTTAAGCATGACTGTCCATGGATCACCCTGTTTCAAGGCATTCTCAGATCAAACTATTTTTGAAAGGAGACTTGTATCAGAGACTTCCAAGATTAAGTATAACTCCACCTTGGTATCTTAATTTTGTGTTAGGGGTGCCAATACTTGCTCTATTTGAAACATTCTGGCTGGACTGAGGTTCTTAACACTGAAAACAGATCTGCAGGAGTCTCTGATCTCTGCAAGAAGAATGTCTGAATTGAAAACTCTTATGGTGATTCAGCCTTATCTCATTTTCTACAGAGGCAGGGCTTCTGTCAGAACTAATCCTTTTTTTATGCCTAAAGTGGTATCCAAGTTTTCTTTAAGCCAAACTATCCATCATCCTGTTTAGTTTCCTGAATCCAAAAATGAAGGAGAAAGGATATTTTATAACCTATATTTCTACAGAAAACTCATTTACTGTCTTGACAGAACAAAATTTTCCAGAACTTCCGATCAGTTGTTTATTTCTTGTGAAAGTAAGAAGAATGGACATCCTGTGTCAAAGTAGACTATTTCCAAATGGTTGTCTCAGACATAGCTCTCAACCTTCCATCTCTAAAATGAGGAACACTCGCCTTCATAATGTGGAACAAATGAGCAAAAGGTGGAACACATACTAATGGATTACTAACATCTTCAACTAGGAAGGTCATAGGATGGTAAAATATGCTGGTTTTACTTAGAAAGAAGATCCCTTAATGAATTCATATGATTAATTTCTATTTACCATGGATTTCACTTAAAAAAATTCCTAACACTGAATGTGTGACAGACCCTTTCAATGTAGAACTTTGAGGAATTTCGAGGAACATGAACTTTTTAAGACCCCAAATGAGGTACGTTCTTCGTAATGAGGTACACCTGAGAAGTATGGTCTCTGATTATTACTGATCTTCTCAACACATCAACACTATTTCAGGCAGGTTCAAGGCACATTCTACCAGGGTCCCATCTTCATCTAAGTTTTTTTTGGAAAGGATTGGACTCTTAAAGTATTCTAGAAGAAGTAGCTTGGTCTGGTCCTTCCCCAGATCTAGGTCAGGCTTTGCTAGGATCATACTCCAAGGACTGCTGGGTCCTTCTCTTTCCACCTCCCAGTAGTTTTAAGCAATGGTAATCTATCCATATATCTTAGGCTACTGCAGCACTGATCAATATGAAAAATATAGTACACTTGTGGATATAAACTTACTATAACAGTAAATGTTCAAATGATCACTGCTACAGTAGCTGTTCCCTTCTGCTATTCCCCTTGTTGTTTGGTGTGTTTTTTTATGCAGGGATGTGGACATTTATTCTTTGTTGTTCCTAGGAGTGTTTTCTCAGAGCTCAGCCTCCTTCTCCTTCTGAAGAGCTTATAGCCCAAACCTATCTTCTTAGTTAGCTCAGTCTGAACTGACTAATGGTTTGGGCATGTGGAAGGTACCCTGAAGCTCTAAAGGATATAACCCATGTAGCTTAGGCTACTGCAGCAGGGATCATTCAAACATCTATTGTTGTGGTGAATTTATTTGCATGACTGTACTTTGGAAATGTCAGTGGTGGAAGAATTTGCTGAAATCAATGTAGTATGATTGATAATTGTATGCAGATGATAAAGAATTATCTCATTTATTTGTTTTGCCTGAGCTCATGGTTTGTGGTACATGCTTTAATTTTTTTTAGATTAACCAAAGTTTTCTCCATCTACATAGTTGAGATTATTTTAAAAAAATAAATGCTTTTAAGAACTGTGAATCCTTGACAAAAGTGTCAGAACTGACAGCCTTGAATGGACCATGGGGGTAAGGTAGATCAATCACCGAAGAGCCAACAAATCTATAAAAATTGTATATCATAGAAAATGTGAAATAGCCCTTTATGAATCCCAATATAAGAAAAAAAAAATATGGTGACTTACATAAAAAGTCATAATATAGTGACAGAGAGAGGAAACTTTACTTAACCCACACAGTTTATGCACGAGTTTGTGCCTACCCCCCAGAATACAAGTTATATTCTGAAAAGTTTTGCAGATCCATTTGAAGGCTTAGGATACTTAGCAGAATACCATAATAACACCTGAGGTGGTTCCTGTAGTTCATTTTCCTAGTATAGTACCCACTGCACTGAAGGTCAGAATAAAGGTGCAATTAAAAGGCATGGAATCACAAGGAGTAATAATCAAGTTGACATAGACTATGAAATGGTTTAATAGTATGTTGACTGTTGACAAACTGGATAAAGTCAGAATCTGTAGTTCTACCAGAGTTAAAAACACTGATCAAGACTTATAGTTTCTTAGAGTCATAGATATTCCAAGGCCACTGAGTCATATGATCATTCACACATTATCAGTACCCTCCTTCAACCACACCTCCTTTCTTCAGGGTTACCATGCCAGTCAATAATAGAGTAATAATAATAATAATAATAGAGTAAATTTGTGGATATAAACAAACAGAGAGAGACAGAAAGAGACAGAGAGAGAGAGAGGGAGAGAGAGAGGAGAGAGAGAGAGAGAGAGAGAATATTATCCACTTCAAACTATTGAGGAACTGGTTGCAACTATGCCTAATGTTTGATTCTTTTCATGTGGGATGCCAGCCAGGAATTTTGCAGATCAAGTTGGATGAAGCAGGTTCCAAACTATATACATTTAAAGTGCTCTTTGGAAAATATGGCTACTTATGTTTTCATTTTGTGGTCTCATCAACCCCAGCAGTGTTCCAGTGATCTGTAGCTGGTATGATCAAGGGCCTAGAATGAGTGTTTTGCACTATTAATGATGTTCTAGACTAGAGTGCTAAACAGGAATACAAGAAACAACTAATCAAGTTGTTGGACAGACTGAGGTTGTACAGTTTGAAACAAAGCCAAATGCTAAACTGTGTCCACTCAAAAGTATTGAGTTGAGTAAGTGCAGTTTACAGCTAGATGCTGGCAAGATTTGAATATGCACAAATGTACGGACAAATCTTTAGTTATATAATTTTTAAGAATGTTGCAGTATCTGTTAAGGTTTATTTTACACCAGTTTGAGATTACAGTAACACTGAGAAAGCAACATAACTTTGATCAGCAGATCAACAGAAAAGATTCAAGTTGTTGAAGAAGTCAGAGATCTCAGCACTAACTTGAAATACTATGACTTGACACCTCTTCCAGCTCAGCTGATGCAATTCAGCAATGGTTAGGCACAGCCTTGTTGCAAGAAGGTAGACTTGTTGCTTGCACGTCAAGGTAATTAACTACTATGCATACATATTATTTACATGAAACAAGATATGGTACTGATAGTCTTTGAATGTCAGTAGCTCCACAACTACATTTATGGGAAAATTATTTTAATGGAATGGGGTCACAAAACACATCAAAGTATCTTTAAGATGTCTTGCCACAAAGCATGTGGAAGATTACAGAGAATGTTACTGACACTGTAGAAGTATGATGTACAAATACAGTACAAGCCACAGACGCTTATGCGTATACCAGATAATCTTAGCATAGTGTATCTAAATAATGTGGCAAGGTCCTGATACTCAGAGGTATTGTGGTTTATATCACAATTACCTGATGGAGAAAGACTAAATGATACTGTAGATTGTGTTGAAATTACCAATAAATATTGCAAAACTGCAAGAAATGAAAGCTATTACTAGAAATGGTTACTGCAATTTCTTTGAAATGTCATCATGACAGGATGGCTAAAGGGAATGAAATTGTTACATGCATTACTCAAGCCAAGCCTTACTTTTACTTGTGCGTTACCATACATAGGACTGATTTTCAGGGGTAATAAGGTGATTATGCCTACTCAACTGTGCAATCAAATGTTGCTGACTCTTCATGGCCTGTACGGCCTGCACCTTGGAATGACAAATTGCAAAAGGATAGCATGAGACATTATGCATTGGCAGAATATATATGTAGAACCTGAGGAAATATTTAGGACTGGGGATAATGTAGCATATTTAGGATACATAATCAAAACCATGAGTTAATTTTACATGAGATTCCTTCAATGACCTGGTTGAAATCACTCATCAGTACAATAATTCCAATTTCTTATTGAATATCAAAGAAGCTGCGGTGGTGCAGCGGTAGTGTTGTTGCCTCACAGCAAGAGGTTCTCCCGTTCAATTCTCGGCTGGAGAGCCTTCTGTGTGGAGTCTGCATGTCCTCCCTGCAGTCGAGTGGCATTCGGAAGACATGTGTAGAATGTGTGTGCCTTCACTGAAGGTTGGGCGTCAAGCTGGCACCTGTAAAAAAAAAAGAAAAAAAGATCTACTGCCAATCATTAGTTGGCCGGAGTTCTGCTGTGGCGACCCCTATCCAGGAAAAGCCGAAAGAAGAACAACATTGAATGTCAGTTGCCATTCAAAGTATTTAAAGGTTGTTCAATTAGACATGACAGCACAACCAGTGGTGACAGTATTAAAGTCTATGCTAACCAAAAATTAAAAAGCTGAGAAAGTAGACTCTGATAAGTCTCTACAATTTTCAAACCAACAATTTTACTGTTTTGTAAAAGGGAAGGTAATTTGGGCAAGTTCTGGTAAGCCAGTCAAAACTGCTAAAAATCACTTTAATTTATAATTGACTATGGCTTTTTTTCACTGTTTTGTGACCATGGAGTTAGTGTGCATAAGTTAGGATATGTGTCTGTGTGTGTGTGTGTGTGGGGGGGGGGTTGGCTTACCCCTGTAAATAAGCCTAGTTTATGAATTGCTGAAAGTGGTTTTTGGCAATAAGCTTTTGATGAATCTTTTGCCAAATAATGAGAATTCTCATGTGTAATTTCAAATTCACAAGACCCACAATCATACGATCAAGTAGACAAAATGGAGCATACAGTGAGGGATGCCTTCAGGTGTGATTATCCAGTCAAACTGACTGCTGCTTACTGCTGCTGGAATGCACAAACGCACCTTTCCAGTTCATAGGACTATAGCCATTTCTATTATTAGGTTTGGACTGTAGAACGCAAATAAAATGGCCAAGCACAAACAACAGAAACAAGTGTTTTATGATGAGTCAGCAAACAAAAAACTTGCTTGATTTGAAGGAAGCAGAGTGGGACAGATTGGAAAAAAATCAAAATTTGTGCCATTATATCAACTCAGGCTATGATTTTGTGCATCATAATAATCAATGATCCTAAACTGTTACAGGTAATTGATATGGTTCCAAGACAAGAAATCATCTGAATATAATCGGGGTGTAACAGAGGTCATAAGGAAGTTTCTTTCAAATTTATTGGCTTCTGTTTTTGATTTAATTCCTGAATCCAGTTCTACTGTCTCAGAGTTACCTTAGCCGATGTACCTTCAAGGTACTAAACATAGTGGTGATAGTCAAAACTAAGGCATCCAAAACCATCCAATTACTGTACATATTATTCCATATTTGAACACATTATTAAAATGCTTAAAAGTAGATACTTTACATAGTTCACAGCATGATTTAAATACAGTAGAAATCATATATCAGTGTTTTTTGTACTTTAGTTACATAGTCATAATTAATCTAAATATGCGTTGTGTATATACTACAAAATGATGTTGTGCACTTCTAATTCCAAGGATTCTGCATATTGGCTAAAGCTTTTCCTACCCCTCAATGCCTTTTTTTAGGCAGTCTCCAATGGATGGATATTCCAACATAACTAACATAGCAGTCTTGAAAATGGATCACATTAAGGTGGCTTTCCTTAATACCAGAAATCTAAACGATCAATTGCCTTGAGGCACTCCTGCATTTGGAAAGCATCCATGTCAGCATAGTAATAAGACTTGATTTAAATGTAAAGTGAGAACATACTTTATACCTGAGTTTTATACTTTTCATATCTTCACACCAAGTGGTAGCCGTGGTGACTTCTGAATATTTGTTAGATATTACATCCAGGCATATTAATAGGGGCCTAGAAACTGAACTCAACCTAGCAAGATATCACTAACTATCAGCTAATAACTTGTCACAGAACACCTTTATCCCTTGGTGACCATGTAAGATTCCTTAGTATTTCAAATTATCTCTGTATTATCAGAAAGTCCATTATTTTGGGTAAGTCTAACTACTCTTCAGTAAACTGGGGCATCTACCCCTCCAGTGTAGGATATGCCCAAACATTTCTAGATGTAATAAATAAAAAACTCTCTGAGCAGTTAGTAAACAAACCTACTTGATGAACAGCATTCTTTGTTTGATTCCTACAAATATGGCTGCCTTTTGCACTACTCATCATTTGATTTCTCCTTCCTTGGGGTTGTCTTAACACAAACTTGTGACCTACTCTTTGCCATTCAGAAGCCACTATAGCTAGCCCCCCTGAGTTTAAAGACTATAAACATCCCAACCCCAACCTTATCTATAATGAAATATCAAAATTCACTTAGGACTGCATCTTGTCTGACCTTGGTGCAGCAGCAAACTTCATTAAGGAAGTTTACATTTATCTAGAAAATGCATAGAGCTAGCTGTCTGTACCAGAAACAAGTATCAAGGTAAATCTGAAAATAAACCATCCCGGTGGTCTGCTATCATAAAAACAAGATCTACAACCAAAGAAAGAAACTCTGTAAATTGTATAACAGAAAATCATTGCTTAGTAATGTTAGAAAAACAAGAAACAATACCCTACATTGCTCTGACCTTATTCAAAATAACACCACCAATTTTGGCAACTTGACACAGTAAAACTCCACTGCCAATCATGAGTGGACAGGTGATCCACTGTGGTGACCCCTAACTGGGAAAAGCCGAAAGAAGAAGAAGACATTGCAAACATCCTTGCAAATAATTTCAGTGCTTACTTCACTACCAAGACTTCAACAGAAAGCACTGAGATACCCGAATCCCTTAGTCCCCCTAATTATCTCTAAAGATCCTTTACTGAAAGTGCTAACCAAGACCACTACTACTTCCTCCATGGTACATGACAATATACCCATTTGCTTACTTATTAATGTTAACATGCCCTTGCAAACCCACTCCTTAAACTGTTTAATTTAGTTTTAGCTACTGGATTCATCCCTAATAAGAAGCACACTACAATAAAGGTGGCTTTGCAGACAATTTAGGAAATTACAGACCTATCAGTCTTACACTCATCAACCACAAAGCCATGAAACATATTATACCTGATCTCATAAAGTACAATATCAAGTATCTTATTTGACTTGATCCCCAACAATATGACTTTATGCAGGATAGATCCTGTCTATTTACTCTGGTGAAGTTCTTTGAATGGGTTACAGAGCCTGTAGATGATGTCCATACAGTATATATGGTGTATCCTAAGCTGGATAAGACCTGCAACATCACTCTATATGGTGGTATCATACAGAAGCTAAAATGCTTTAAAAGTCAAATCATTTGTAGTAAGATGATTAGCAAACTGTTTGAAAGTTAGAACCCACAAAGTGTAAGTTATAGGCACCCCTTCAGAAATTATGAAAGTGACCAGCAGTGTCCCTCAGGCCATGGTGTTGGGGGATATCTCCTGTTAGACATTTACTTTTTTTCAGATCTCCAAGCAGAGAGTACATACTGATTGCATAGTTATTATGTATTTTTTACTAAAATTGTATCTTTCTGATTTATCTTGAAAAACCTAAGTTTATGGAGTTTTTTTCCTAAGGCCTCTGTTGAAAATGGGTCTTGCCAGTCAGACTTTCCTGTTTAACAAAATATAATAATAAAATAAGGTTCTGGTGTGATGGTGGAGGAATGCTGACTAGTCTAGAGGGGGTTGGGGGAGTAAGACAAGGCACCATCACAATCCAACAGTCATACTGGTCAAGGGTGCAAAAAGCTAAGATTCCATAAGAATGGTGATATCAAATAAAGGATATAGGAGTAAGAATCTCATTAAATTTTCAGTATGTCGATGATGGAAGCCATGTTGCCTGTTGTCTTTCCTTGACAGTAAAGAACCACAGTGAAAGGATTGCTTGTTGTCTGTCTGTATGTGTCAGTGTGCTAATCATACCTTTCAACTCTCCAGATTTTTGCAGAATGTCTAGATTTTTAACTCATACTTTTTCATTTGTTCCTCATTAAATTATTCTTGTTCTTACAAGTCACTGACAATTGAAGTCACTATATAATGACAAACATTTGAGTTTCCAACTTCATATCTTTCAGAAAATGCATGCTAACACAAATCCTGTTATTCTAGCAAATTTCTAAGTTTATAACAGCAATATTTAAATTCTGTCCCTATTTTTGGGCCTTTGCCCCCAATTATTTTAAGCTTAATCCACATTTCTTTCACTAAGTGGTTGAGAGCTATGGTGCTAACTTAAACTGTATTATAAAGTTAACTTATACTTTCCACATCTGAGAATCATGTAGTGATTAGCTTATACCCACTTTGTTGTAAACTAGTCCTCTGTATACTGTGCTTACTTCATGATATGTACTATTATTTGTATTGTGTTAGTATGTATTATGATTGCATAATGCAGCAGGTTGCAGCTGAAAGGGCCCATTTATTGCAAAATACTTACCTTAGAAAAATTAATAGCATAGAAATGATGTTCAACAAAAGTTGTCTTGAACACATTTTCTCTGTTTTATTTTGATATAAGCAGCATCACTTTTATAACAAGAAAACACATACATGCTTAATGTTTCTACAAAGAAAGTCCAGAGTCCTTATTTTCACCCAGTTTTATTGGGATCTGTATTATTTATCAAATGACCATTTCACCAAAAGTGAAACAGCCGAGCATACTTTCACGAAAGTGCTTTTCACCAAAAAAGCATTTCGTGAAAGTGTGCTAAAAAAGAGAATAACATGGGGAAATGGATGTTGCTGAGATCGTAGCACAGTGGAGATAAGGGAATATTCCCTTTTTCCCACTGTAGTGTGATCTCAGAGTGAGAATATAAAAGTAGGGGGGGGTGCAACCTCCCACATGGGGGTGCAGTGGGGCTTGTGCGTAAACATGAGTTCTTTGTTTTTTTTTTTATTTTATTTTTTGCACACTTTACCAAAGGTGCTTTTTTGGTGAAAAGCACTTTCACTAAAGTGTGTTCAGCTGTTTTCGTTTCGGTATCTTGGGCATTCAGTAAATAGTCCTGGATCCATTTTGTTTAAGGCTGAGATGTATTTGATATTGTATTATAAAAGCAAAAGCATTCTTCCACAAAAAATGCCAATGATAGAAATAGGTACTCATAAAATGCTACTAGTTTTACTAATCCTGTTTTGACTGAAGGCCCAGATGTAGGTCAGCAAGTTAGATCTGTTTGCGAACTTTCAGTACCATCAACATTTGCATAAGCATAACTGTAGGAGAGGTTCTACCTGGTAGCAGCTCAGCCTTTATGCATTTCAAACACTTCAGAGTGTATTTCAGGATTAGATCATATATGTTGCTTCTTACATGTGTTCTTCTAGAAGGATATCTGTTTTTGAACAAGCAAATAATTCAAATGTATTTGTTTTGTTTTTTTCACTGCATCCAGTTCCTGTAATGCCAAAGGTAATGAAATTGTGCCACTGCTTTTAGTTAATTACATAGGCATCAAGCTGCTTTTCATGCATCATTAACATCCAAAGAAAGAAGGCTTCCTTGAGTGCACCAGACATAAAAAAATGTTTTGCACATTCTTAGTAAAATCTTGAATTCCCAAGATGGTATGTGGTTTTCTTTCACATTATTTGAACTATAAGAACTATGAAATTCTAATGTCTGCCAACACTGACTGACTGTAATCATCCATGATTTATAAGGGACAGGGCAAATATAACAGGCAAAAACAAGGATATTCTGTAATATCAGTATTAGCTGAGTGGTATGGGAGTATATCCATGTGTGTGTGTGTGTGTGTGTGTGTGTGTGTGTGTGTGTGTGTGTGTGTGTGTGTGTGTGCGTGTGTGCCTGTGTGTGTGTGTGTGTGTGTGTGTGTGTGTGTGCGTGTGTGCGTGTGTGCCTGTGTGTGTGTGTGCGCGCATGCATGTGTGTATGTGTGTTTCAGTTTGTACATGTATTTGGGATAGTGAATGATGGGGAAAGTTTGTGCCAATGCATGTATAGGCTGCCAGCTGTGATCACAGTAGGCAAGTGCTGATGAGCACTAGCAAAAGCAAAATGTGATTCTCAGACATAAAAATTGGCTGATACTAAAGTCTTCCCCCATTATGGTAAATTATGTCCCTGAATAGCAATTTCCACATTTAAATTAACAACCAGTTTTGGCCACAGAAGTTTAGGAGAGTGCAGGATGAGTTCTTTGAATCCCAGCCATAGTGCAGAATGAGGGAGCTTATCAAAGACTGTAGCAGCACTAC